>NW_018403368.1:374045-436717 GCF_002113885.1 Mizuhopecten yessoensis | reverse complement strand
AATGCATAAAAATCAGCATCCTACATTAAGCTTAAACGCAATTCTTTAAAACCGGCTATTCTTGCACAATTGCAAATATATATTATCTTCTTACATTAGTGCTACTGTTTGGACGGTCAAATTTCAAATGTACAGAGGGACGGAATCATTTCTTGAAGCTATAATATGCAATTACGAACAATTATTGAAGCAATGGATATATATTGGAAAAATAAGAAATAAAAATCATAAATGAAATAAAATGAATGAGTAAATGAGTAAATATAATACCAAACCAAGTTACATGAAAAGCTTACCTTCAGTCGAAGTTAAATAGGTTATTCACTGGGAAACGTAAACCTAGTACAAGATGTCAAAACTACAGGCAAGTATTTGATGAATTAAGAAATAACTTTGGTCTTAGTATTGTTCACTTGGTGACATCGGATAAGTTATTTAACACATCTGCAAAATAATGGTTACAGGTAAATTTATGTTGAATTAGGAATTTGATCTTCCTTCTGTTCAACGTTTATTTAGCCTTTAAAACCATTCAGGTCAACTTAAATAGAGTTAAAATTTGAAATGAAATCATTTTAACTTTTGCAAATGAAAGGGACTGTACATATCGACACTGCTACTGTGCTATTTTGTATAGAAAGACCAACTATTATTACAGTTTAATTTTCTGAAACAGGCCACATCTGAACGCTTTATGCTGGATATAACAGGATCAGAAAAGCGATAATAGTATCGTCGAGAAGATTAAAATTTACAACACGATAACCTAGTCTATTGGTCAAGATTGTTTTAAATTAACAGTTTCTATATGGTTAATAGACAGGTATTCAGGTTTGTTCTAACTCGACCTCGAAACTGGCCTAGAGATCTAGCCCACTCTCACATTGAATCCAAGCTCTCAGTAATCAATTGCAACATTCGTTATATCCTTCTAGAACACTTTTACACTCGTAAAAAATAAATAAAAAAAACCCACACGAAACGCTTCGTAAGGTTTAATTATGTAGCTTGTTTCACAAAAACTATTATCTAACCCAGAAGGAAAGGGGGTATAAACTGTTCATATCACCATGATCATACCAAAAAAACCAAAAAACAAATAAATTGTAGAGGGGCGACGATTTAGCATTTTTATATATCCATCAGTTTTGAAACGATGAACATACCTTTTCTTCCACTCTGAGCGAGAACATTTTAAAATCAAGAGAAATTTTGTGACAGGTCATGACAAAATATTACAGTAACATTTCTCAACTAAAATTATACTTTATTATACTTCTTTTTTATTTATAAGGCTAATGGGGTATTTCAAGGCAATCATAAAATGCAGATTCCGTACACAGTTTATGTTTACTCTATACACGGTTATAAAATGTGTACAATTCTATTTACACGGTATTTAGGTACATTGTAGGTATACATTGTAAAAAGGGTTATACATATTATACACTTTTTTATGTAAACTGTTTACATGTTATATTTATGTTTTTTGTAATTATTATTAATTATTATGTAATAATATATAGGTTAATATATATACTGTAGGTATATGGGTTATATATACTGTGATATACAGTTAAAGTTTGCTGGAGGGCAATGACAATTTCATGGTTTGTTTTCTCTAGGCCCATGTTTTTTCCTGAGATGCAGCCTATGAGAAAAGTCTGATCAAAGGGAACCTGAAACTTGCTATATCACGAATCCCGTACTTTAATTGTTATATTTATGTCTATATAAAATGCATGAATGTTGTTTAAAAAATCAATATTCAAACCAAAACCTATCTAGAGCCAAAGATACTCTTTTATTGTCGTCTGGTTTGCTGTCTTTAGCTCTATAAACTGGTACGTCAGGCCAGTGGAAGCTTCGCCCACCTATTGCGTGATTGTATGGATAATTTCCGTGAAAAAGTTACGGAAATGGCCGAGGGAGTTTTTCTGCAGTCTTCAAAATTGTCGATAGACTGGAAACAGATTAACAGGCGATTGATAGAAAACTAGATCAAAGGACCGTGAAGACAGGGTTAAAGCTAGCTGCGATAACGTAGCCTTTTGACGACGAGATATTTTTTTTTATATATTGCGTCGCCAGAGCTACGAAGCCGTCCTATGCTAACTCATGCTAATGGAGCAAAATTAAAAGTGCTGAGTATAATGTTATCAAAATGTTGCATAATTGTTGAAAAAACGAATCCTTACCAATGAAAAGACTCTTTCACGAACTTAGCAAAGTCCGTCTTGGAGAAAACAATAGAAACGACCGCAATGGCATATCACGCGTGATGTTATCTGTATTATCCTTTCTATATATGGCCTTTATGGCCTAATACAGTATTACTCGGATGTCACCGGGTTTGCTCCATTACAAGGCATGGGAGCAATTTAATACCTGGTCAGAGCAGAGGAGACCAAACATCATATGTTAAAATACTTAACAAGAATTACAACATATTTCGATGGAATGCCTCAATGACCTTACTTTGGGGTTTTAGTGACTTGCGCCACTCCTCTATACAGCGCTTGCCGAGATAGAACCAGTCACATTTACAAAAAGCGCTGTATGTTTGAACGGGAAGACGAGGGCGCATGTCCTCTGCCTTTGTATACATTATGTATATCACCTGTTGGTCAGTACTCATCAAGTTCCGGCTGATAAGGTTTTCTACTGCTCGCTTATAGTCCTCAATGAACACAATTAGGTATTCCGGTCTCGCTATAAATATTCCTCCAGCGATCCAAAATATATTATCTTTTATAATCGATGATGCAGTGCGGCATCGTTCAAACTTCCCCATCTGTACAAAGGCAATGTGATCGTTCCGAAAATCGGAAGGTATGTCTAGGTGAAATGTTTTCCCGTAATCATTCCTAAAATAACCAATGTCAATCCATGCTAGATACTTAGTCTGAAACATTCGTTCTCGTATCACCGTTTCTATTAGCTCGTATTTGGCGTGCATTGCACAAGGATAACGCTCTAACACTGTATTTGGGTGGTACTTTGGGTAGTCTGGCTGCGCAAAAATTTTCTTTATTTTCGGGGCAAGTTTAAACGCCCACATATCATCCTGGTTTTTCATATATATCTTGGTTCGTTCTTTGGGAAGATGCTTACGTAGAATAAACAACTGATTAGCTACCTCTGGTACGTCTGTAAAAGCTATAACATTGTTGTTGAAATTGGCAAACTGATTCATCCACTTGGAGTAGTTTTCGACATCAAAATACAAGTTTCCTTCGCCTTTCTTGAACCTGCCAAGACCGAAGTATGCTGTCACAAACGTTATTTCTGGATCCATAGAATCGCTGTTGAAAGCTTCATTTGGTTTAGTTGGAGGCGGGGTGTAAAGCTGAAAATGTAAAAGATAATTATCGATATTTTGCATATGATATAAGTGGTATATATGTATTTCATATGAACTATAATTTTGCTTTTTTGCGAATTGAATGAGAGGATTATATTTATCACTACAATGCATTCATGGTTAATGAATTAAAAAAATAAAATACATAGATTACCAGAACGTCATAGGACATGGCATAATTTTAAACTGCAATATAATATCTTACCATTGCTGGCAATATATTTTCCCTTAAACAGTGAAACATAAAAGAACCCATAAGACATATTGCAATGCTTACAAATATTCATTTTGTTGTTTGTGAGTTGTCATTATAAGAGATGCGATTGTCTGCATTCTCCACTTAATGACGTTTCTAATGGTTTTAAGTCTTTGCAATAGCTAATGTCATTTCAGGACTTTGTCCTGGAATATGGGTCCCTCGGGACCACTTTAAGTTGCCTACACACACGGGGAAATATGCATATGAAAATTGTAACGCAAGAACTTCCATCCAAACATATTCCGTTGACATAGTGCTGAACTATCTTTACACACTCACATTTAAAACCGAGTTTCATGCAGTGAGTTTTAAAGGCTGTGCTTGGTCACGATGAAGGAATAAAACCCATTTCCTTCCTCGCCTGAGCGAACATTCATCACTACAGCCAAAAGTGATGTTTTGCCAAGTAAGGAACAAAGAAATGAAAGAGTATTAAGGAAAGGGATGAAGAAAAGGGGATTATACATGTGCTTGTTCACGGTAAAGGAATAAAACCTATACCCTTCCATGCTTGGGCGAACATTCATCACTATAGCCAAAATCGAGGTTTTGTCAAGTAAGGCACAGGGTAATAAAAGAGTAGTAAGTAAAGGGATGAACAAACAGGGATTCTTAATGTTGAAATATATGCAGGAGATATATTTTGGTCACTTGTTCGGCCCCAGCAGACGACACAAAAGCAAATCCCATACATTTGATGAAGCGATTTTTTATTCTATTTTATGAGTTAGTGTTCATAGTAAATCTACGTTCTCACTTATTCTGAATTATTGTATTTTCTCATTTTGTT
Organism: Mizuhopecten yessoensis; assembly: GCF_002113885.1. Taxonomy (NCBI): domain Eukaryota; kingdom Metazoa; phylum Mollusca; class Bivalvia; order Pectinida; family Pectinidae; genus Mizuhopecten; species Mizuhopecten yessoensis. Next base: position 432,304 of record NW_018403368.1, on the reverse strand, counting down.
AAATCATTTTACTTATCTTATAAATCGCTGTAATTTCTTACTCTGATTAATCACTTACTTACTGATTCCGATGCATCACAGTATTTTCTGATACTGATAAATCCCATCCCTACTGATATGGATGAATCACGATATTGACTGAGACTGATATATCACTATACTCCCTCACTCATATGAATGACTTTACTTCTAGAATGTGTGGAGTCGTTGTATTTCCCGACTCTTATGAAGACTGTTCAGGTTCGGAAAAGGACCTGTAGTATCGCACTGCATGTTGTAATAGCCGCTAATATTGGCCGTTGCAGAATTGGTGTTTTTACTCAGTGCCTTCTGCAAAGGAGATATGAAAACGACCAAAAGTAACCCGTTATCCAAATTACAATACATGGAGTTTATATCTAATCTCGCTTTCCTAATTTTTCTTTATGGCGATGTCTCCCAACACAACCACCTCCCACATGACTTCAGCTGTTTGCAAGGATACTACGCCAACACAAACACTATAACCAAGAATAAAAGACTCGTTCATGCCTAGGAGTGTATGATTTAGGGTGTAATTTCCCTATCCTTCACCCTTGGGCATGACAGAGTATTTTTCTCTCATTCTTACCACTAGAATAATTTCAGTAACCATGAAAATGCGTTTGGACTGGCTACCTTTTTGAAAATACCAATTTCCCCTTGGGTTTTTGAGACGAAAACGAATATGTCAGCCAGATTAAGCATGCCCCATATTTGCAAGGAAAATTTGCGCAGAACAATTAATCTCATCTTTCTAATGTGTCAATAGATATATTGTACAAGGTTTTAATTTAGTCACGTCGCCTTTTCTCCATTGCGGCATCGGAGTTTTCCAAATTCGTGACGTCAAGTCATTGTTGAGCCATTGTGACTTATTAACGTAAGGTGAAATGGGGTGTAAGATAGAATTCCCTACATACACCCTTTCTTTACCATGAACAGCTCTGTCTTGCACACTGGGAAATGAGAGAAATGTACTCACTGATTCTGATGAATCATTCCATCCCTCATCGGGTAATTCTTTGGTTATTTGGACTGCAATGATAAAATAAGGATTGATTTTCAAAGGGCTTTAACACATTGTTATTTGAATGTCAAACACCATCTATGATGGAGTGAGATGATTGGTAGGAGTCTATATATCCTTGTCTTTCTTATAAAGAGTCATAAAACAATAATCTTTCATAATAATACAATTATGCATGCTGTAATAGATAAATTAATGAATACTCAGTGGCGTTCCTGGCAAGCTGCAGTATATATTAGCAAAAGCGGATATCCACTTACAACAATCAGTTCAATTCATGTTTATTTGACGGCAGAGAGTGTTGAAATCTATATTCTGGGTTCTTTATTTCTGGGACAGTAATAAACTCTTCGGGCATGTGTGTTATTGATAATTGATAATAATCATTCTATCTTTGTTAAACTGGGGCCGCAGTGGGTGAATTGTTAAGGAGTCTGTTGACTGTCTGCGATCACTAGCCCCCCACCACTGGGTCGCGCGTTCGAATTATACGTGGGGCAGTCGCCAGTTACTTCCAACAGGTCGGTGATTTTTCCCGGGTGCTCAGGTTTTCCTCTATCATCAAAGCCTGGTTCGTCCTTAAGGGACCAGATAGCTGTTTTTGAGTATTATCATGCTTTAACCGTCTTCCAAACACTGTGGTAGTTTTTTTCTTTAATAATGTTTTTAAATTTCTCAGAACAGTTCATTTATGGACCCGTCTAATTCCTTAATCAACTTCGGCTGTAAGTTATCGGTTCCAAAACCTAATCTTAAGACTTTTCGGTGAGAGAGAAAGGGATAAATGCAAGAGTCCTTATCAGTCATTTAGTAATAATAAAAGAAAAGATATTTATTTTTCAATGTAAAGACAAATGAAAGGCAATAGCCTCCAGTTATATGAAAATGGAAAGTGTATCATTTAGGCTATACTTACGGTATATAACGAGACATAGAAGATAGTATCCCTTCAGCGGGAAAAATTGAACAATAACATCAGGATGGCGATTAATTAAACCGTAGATGTAGCTCCATAGGAATAACGCTTTTCGGCGCACACTCTGTTGGTAAAAAAAACAACACTTTTTGTATACTTCAAATTTCTATATAATTAATGTATTTTCATGAGTAAAAATTAGACAATTATTAGTGTAAGCACTAGGAAAACTCTCCAAGTTTCTAGGAATATAGTAGAATATTGCTTATATGGCCGAGTAGTTTAGTCGTCTGATCGTCCACGTTCGCAAGCCCTCTAACACTCGGTCTCCGGTCCGAGGCCTGCGTTGGGCTGTCGCACAGTACTGCTCGCAGGTCAATGGGTTTTTTTTCCGGGTACTCCGGTTTCCCTCTATCACTAAATCTGGCTCGTCCTTAAATGACCATAGCTGTTTAAACGGCGTAGAGCACAAACAAACCAAACCTAACCTAATGGTCCGATGAGTTATCGGTTCCTGTGCCTAAATGGTTAGGTGTTGTGTGTTGTTCAAATTATGTACTTTTTATCTTTTGAAAATGGCCGTAAATACAAAACATAGAGTCAAGGATGTTGATGTGCGAATAGGTGAAACAGTGGATATTCTACATTTACGGTCAAAAGTATTTCTCTGTTGGAGAATCCTAGAAAGAATGTGTAGTTTTGGAAACGGAAATGTAATTAGATCAAGTCATATATTGAAGGGTAGGCGGCCATATAATTGATCAGATTATCCTGTAAACATGCTAAATTAGGAATGCAATGCTTTGAGTTTCTGTATATAGTTTCTTGGTTCATATACATATTTTTATGTGAACCCGCCCATTTATCAAAGTGCTAAGCTTTAAATATATTCCGTTATACGCTAGAATTTGAGTCAGCTAAAACAACTAATTTTGGCCGTAATGAATGATCATTGGATGAAGTATTTTGTTTGTAACATGAAACTATAATTTCAAATTGGCAACAACTTTATTTATTCAGCTGCGAGTTATTTCATAACATGCATATACACAATATGTGCTCAACTGTTAAAACAGTGTTGAATGCAATGAATACAAAGAAGGAAGGGCAATTAAACATTGACTGGAGTGTTTAACCTTTTATAACATCATCACAGACACTGTGAGGATGAATGTGAAGGCCTGAACGTTTTGCAAACAAACTTAAAACTTAATACCCAGAGAAGGGTTGCCTGGCATGCACACTTAACTTTAAATAAACAAAGATGGTTCTGACAAATATCAGATATCATTCAATGAAATAGAGATATTTCAAATACAGATACCTATAAAGGTGGTGTTCTTGATCTACCAACGAACTTTGCAATTTTAATGTTCCGGTGAATTCACTTCAAAAACTGATGTAATTATTTTAAAGCTTGTGAAGAAGAGGCAAAAAGGGCATGCATTGGTATTTTCCCTGAAAATTATGGGATACAAATGTACCCCAATATTTTATGTCATAAGTACACACAATCTGGATTGATTTTGTAGATGTTTCAAATCATGATTGTGGAGACATTAAGCATTCCATTCCATTAATATGTATTATGTATGTTTTAAGTCAGCAATATAAAAATCAACTGGCTTACCATGAAAACAAATATCTACCAAAAAATCACACTTAATTATTCAAAGTATATTTTTTCTTGGTCTTCTTAGATGTCTCATCTTCATCAGTCTTTAAAAATAGTTTTAGAGTATTGTTTACATTAGCGTTTTTTCAATTTAAATTGAGAACCGAAAGAATAGTTTACCAGCCTATTTTATATTTCTACTCCACTAACAAAGACCGATTGGAAATGGACCTAGAGGACATCCTTGGAGGCAGCCACCTTTTGATGCCATACTATATACATACCTGAGTATATATATATTTTTTTATATTTTTATCATCAGATGAACGCAGGTAATTACATCTATTAATGACATACCCCAGTATTTACCCATCCCTCCAGTATATAAACAAAATCGTTAACTGAAGACATTATATCACCCATTGCTCACAACACACATTTGCCTTCTAGTTGCCTTGCAAGCTATATTTCAGTGGGTTTTTTTTTTGGTTTTATGACTACACTCTCATTTCATATTCATTAAGTTGTATTTACAATGTCTTACACTAGTCTCTTATACTATACTACTATATAATTCTTTTCAAGTTAAAACCTGTTTACAGTATTTCTGGACCTTGATCAACAGGCAGCAGGACATATAGCGGAACATTTTGCTTCCTCAGATGACTTTGAGGTTTGGGGTCATCAACATTCAACTGGTTTGCGCAGGGATTAGATTCATTCTACACATAAATCACAAACAAAATACAATGTCTGGATTCTGTATGATGTTGCAGATTCCACAGATCCTATAAAAGACTATTACTGTACCTGCCCCACTGGTAAGCGAACTGTTGGAATGTGTACACATACTGCTTATATATTATACTATCTGGGAAATATTTCAAAGTAAACTTCATCAGATTTTTTTTGTAAACGTGTGTCTAATTTTAAGAAGTCAGCTGTTTGCTGAAATGGGGTATCGTCTGCGATAGCCCAGTTGGTAGAGAGTCCAACTAGTATTTTAAAGGTCGTTGGTGTGTGTCTCAGTCTAGCTAGGGCACTGACCATTTATATACCCCCATCTCCCCCTCTTGATATGGGACGATGTGTCATTGATATAGAAGCATGGAAATAAAGCAAACACTGTATAGTGATACAAGTTATGCATATAATGACAGAAAAACATTATGGTTGGAAAATGTGCATCTGTGACCTAGATTTAGATAAATGCCAATTGTGTCTGTTCTTGTTTGAAAATACTCATAACAGTTTAAGTAGTACGAAGATGAATCAACGCATACGTCATACAGACTCTGTTTACTTAATTTGATAAGTTCCGATTCTAGTCTCCGGTGATCTTTTCACATCCTGTGAGGTGTCTCGACAATATTAACAATAGCAAAGAATATTGACATCACGAGGAAAAAAAATTATACCTGAACTGTCAGTTTAAAATACATTTTACATAAAGGTCTTCTTGTTTGGGAAACGATTTGAATGTATCGCTGAATAGATAGAGATATGCTTCAATCGCTGCAGAGGTCAGCTCAGCAAAGCTCGTGCCAGAGAGCTGGGGTAATTTGGAATGCTGAGGGGAGCGAACCACCATGAGCTGTCTTTGTCCAGAAAAAAGAACATTCCATATCTGTAATGTTGAATTCTAATTATTAATCATTTAATCAAGTTTTTGGGATGTAAATATATATATGTATATAAGGATTGAAACAATATTCGTTGAAAACGGGAGGGGGTATTGCCAATTAGCGTTAATTATGTTGAGTTATATATCTGTTTAATTGTTCGGTGCAAACTACATATTGAGGGAAGCGTTCGCTGACCGTAATGTAAAACATACCATTAGAGTTGGGAGTCTATTTGTGGCTATCAACCACAAAACCTGCTGTACAAATTATTAAGGTGTAGGGTACAACCAACAAATAATATATATAGAGGATATATAGCAGTGTCTTCAGTAATACCAAATATATTTCACGATTGTGGCTAATATTTTGATATCTTTCACGAGTGTGCAGCACGAGTGGAAAATATTAAAATGTTAGACACAGGAGTGAAGACACTGTTAGATATTTTGTTTATTACATTTTGTATACAAAAACCTACCTCGGAACGGAAAGCGATACATCAGGCTGACAACACTTGATCTAGACAACCCCTATACAACCAAATATAGTCCTCTTTAAAATAATTTAAATAAAATCTAAATTGTTTTCATAAAGTAGGTACTTTAGATCATATTTTAAATAAAGTATGCTTAATAACTACTGTATCATAATGTAATTATATAGAAAAAGTCCCGTCATATCAACAAAGACCACTATGCTCTGTTGATGAGAGCTGAATCCCAACTGGTGGAGAATTGCGAAAATGCAGAGTTATTTGTCACAATTTATCCCGATGATAAAATATCAACACCAACTATGTAAGTTATACGCCTTGTTTCTGTTGACAGAGTTTTCTCTGATCAAATAAGCAGAGTTGCTGATCTACTCAGTCTGCTGGCTTTTATGAAAATGAAAGTTAATTGTGAAATTAAAGGTTGTGTTCCCCCAGAGAATAGTTTTCCCATTATAGGTAAGTTATTATTATTCTGGGCAGTAGAATGGGCTGATGTATCAGACGGATTTTCGAGGCCTGAGTATCCTTAAGCTAATCAGGCTTTTTCTCATGGTAGTTTTGATCAGTGCTTTGATCGGTCAAACAGCAAAAGTGATATTTTTCACTAATTTCATTAATATTTTTACATCTTTGTAGAATTAATAATTTTCAATATTTCACTGGTAAAAATGTAATAAATAGACACTCAATACTGTCACATTGACAATAAATTCAGGGTTCCTGGGCTTAGAAGCAGTGTAGTAAATAGTATTTTTGCCAAGCTCAGTTTGAAAAATGAACGTAATACACACACACATATGTAATTTTACCTTTGATTTAAGGATGTACTTTTCTGAGGTTTAAGTCACGTTCAAGTCTCGTTTTGATCTGGTGTAACGGGTTTTTATAATATATCACCAATTAAGATCATGTTTAATAGCAAACATGCATCTGAAAAATACGTAAAAAACTACATGCATGTTGTTTGTAGAACAATTTTTACAGGAATTTATTAAATGACCAGTTCGACGGCCATTTTGAAAATGTGTATCAATGTGTATTTCGTGCGCTTCACAAAAGGCCAACATTTCACCTTTTATGACACTAGATCGCTTAAATTGTCATTGTGTCGCCATTTTTAACTATAGCAGGTTCAATTTTGCTGTACAACTTTACAATGTTCAATATGATAAAAATAATATGCAACAAAGTGGAAAAATATACATTATTGGTTTTTATTTCACATATTTAGTGTTACTGAAGCACTTTTGATTTACCCCGAAAAAGGTGAAAAATAACACAAATAATAATGAGACAAAAAAGAAGCACACGGACTCCCCAATTTTGTGGCTGTTTTAGAAAGAGAAACAAATTTTCCTTTGATTTATTTAATATTAAAAAAAGTTTCATAGCAGAACTTAGGGGACCTGTAGACAATGTAACAATTACCAATGAATATGAATAGCAGTGATACTCAAGTAAGAACTGACGTATCGGAGTGATGTATGTCTATACATTAACAAAGTTGTGTATGATTTGATGCACGCATATGCCCAACTTGTTTTGAATAGGATTCCCACCCCTATTCCGCTCACATATACACAATATGTGTTGTACACAAAACATAAACATGTACGTACATAGAAATAAATTAAGATAAATACATATGCGTTGATTATCATATATTGTCACATATACATACATATAATAACTAGGGGAAGTAACCACCTTAGCCATCATCCTAATTCTGCTATTTGTATCTGTGTTCAGAAATATATTGAGTCTACTAACAGAATTTGAAATAATTGTTAATTCTAGTCCCAATGTGTATGTATACATGTCTATATGCATACTCCTTCAAGACGGCTCCTGCTCTGGATTATCAATGACTGGGTAAGCACACAGTGGTGGTGTGCATGGCCATTTTAGTGCTGCCCAGTTATAATTGTTATCTGGAGTAGGAGTGATGATGGAGGACTAGTTGGGGTTACAAATTATTCAACTAATAACATTTAATATTTACTGTATTGAATTTATGTTGTATAATTTATAAAATTTGATTATTTACAAATGCAGTATGTTTTCTTAACTTAAAATCAATAAGGAATTCCTTAGCTAAGATTTCCCGAAAAATGCGTTTGATGAACGTTCCTTAACTTAACGAAGTATCTCCTTAGCTAAGAAAAAAATCTTTTTCTTTTTCGCAGCCTAAGCGGCCTTAATGGAACTCTTTTGGCAGAAAATTACAGGAAAACAATGTAAACAAGCAATGTCTTTTTCGCGGCTTTGGAAACCTGACAATTTCCCTATCTGTTTCTTCTTTTGTTTCTGGAAACATATTTCAGATAGGTTTCCCTTCTTCCTTAATAAATATTGTTGTCCATCTTGATACATCCCGATGAGACGATTTAAGCGGAACAGTCAGACGAAAAGACTTCATATTGCGTACCTAAGGTGTGATGTAACACATTGAATGCGTAAGTTATTCGCTTTTACGTTATTGTGGGCTAGCTTACACATTCATTCCTGATTATATGTCCGGGTAGTAGGGATGAGAAATACCAACAACATTTGTCCAGGACATAAATCTTTGCTAAGTTAACTATTTTTATTTCTATAAATAGATCAGTTTACAAAGTGTGACGCTGTAGCTATATATATATAGGTATACTTGTAAAATGTGTTTTTGGTCACTGATCACATCTTGTACATGATTAATGTTTGCTTTCTGTGAGCGTGAACCCAGGCTTATATAATATTATAATTCCAAAAAATATATAATTATATGAAAGGTGTGTATATTTATCACAGGGAAAACACCACTTAATTGGCATATTTAATTTTGACCTGTTAGAAATGGTTTAGCAAATTCACTGTTTTAAAATGCTCAATTGTAAATCAACGTAGAAAAAAGTCCATATTTTAAATATTAGCATTGGAAATTAATCAATATTTCATAAAAAAACCCATTAATATTTCAAATTTTGAAATTCATTGATCATTTGCTTAATATCAAAAATTATATATGACTACCATGGTCTGAACCAAAAGAGAACAAAAAATTCCTATTTATATCAAGTATGGATAAAAACTTATAAAAAATACTCTATTTGACAACCAGACTTAATTTGTTTAAACAAAGTTCATATATGTCAATATTGCTTACCAAAGTGTTTCTGTTGAAAACTCATAAAATCTTTTTAAAATCTTCATTTATTTCCTTTTTAAAGGATTGCTATCCACATCTAAATGTTTTAATATTTTAAACTACTTTCTGTTAAAGAAACAAGCTATAATGAATATTCCTTGCTCAGATGTAAGCATTGTATTTTGTTTGATATAGATGAAGGGGGAGGGGGGAGAACCTTTCAAGATATTAATGAAATTCCCCAAATGAAGTTGTGTTCGAACTTAAAATCTTTCCAGTGGCAAAATATTAAATAATAACTTTTTGGTATAAATAGCTAGATTATTACAGAATACATTTCGTAGTTCTGTAATCATCTGTATCGCTACACGCACCTCAAAACTGTTATTTGATGTCTTACCAATTGAACTAGGACTTCTACAGACAGGTTTGTTTTACATTTCTGTTGAGAGGCAAGGCACACCATTAAAATGTATGAAGTTATTAAGAAGGAAAAATGAAAGTTACATTATGCAATAAAGATGTATAATTGAATATGTATATAATATTGCTATACAAAACAACATGTATACATGTATATGCTGGTATGTACACTGTATACATGTATGTACTAGGATGGTTCTTGGCTAATAGACTGACTTACTTACTTTTATTGTGGTCTATAAATGTCAAAAATGTGTTGTATTTGTCAAATGTATTGTCTATGTTCTATACAATACTTTCATCTGAAAATACCCCTGTATATATATTTGTTTTTACAATGTCACAGTTCCCATGGTCTGTAGGTTATATACTTTTTCAAATTTGTGGTATATAATTGTTTTCAATAAAGAAATATCTGTATGTGGTGTTCTTTACAGGTGGAACCGTACGTGCTACACATGTACTTGTGATGTTTCTCAGTGTGCAGTGATAGCTGTGATCAGATTACATGTAGAATAATTGGTTTTAACCAAATCGACATCTTATTGACAAAGCTACCCAAAAAGTACACGGCCAACATTATGATGTATTGAATTGTAGTTTATTTATCCACGGATCAGAATAAACAATTTTCTTTCTATTTTACTCCCCAAACACATTAACGGTCAATATATGCGTCGTCGCTTTGAGTTGTTTTATCGATTGTGTGTGAGATTAATATTTAATGTCAGATCTTACATGGTATAAGGTACTTATGTTTATCGTCACTGCACTTCACTCATTGCCTCGGTTTTCTCTTGAGGTTTTATTTAATCAAAAGCAACTGTTTCTTATCACTTTTCGCATTTGTATAAGAATTATGTATTTAAACTGATGCAGGTTCAGGTAAATATGACCTGGAGTACAGGTCAAATTCATATGAACTTCTTTCGCAAATCACTGCCATGACTCTTCCAGGCGATATTGTCACGTTTGGTTTGTTTGTTTGTGATTTAACATCCTCGCAACAGCCTGGGTCATATGAAGACGGGTGCCTAAGGTGACACCACCAGGAAGAAAAATGAAGATAAAAAGGAACAAGACATGAAACATTGGCAACGAAAAATCCCCCAAGTGTTGCAATGGGTGCAGCATATCAATTTTGAAACCTTCAATGTCCTCTTAGTAGAAAACACAGAAGAAAACCCCTGATTCTGCAGGGGTCCCACATTAGTCGCCTTTATTTATACACGTTACGGCAGGTCTATTCTTGTTTTTTTCCATGTCCCCTAAACAGAGGATCAGAAAGAAACCATCCCCGATCCCTATGTCAACTGCAGGTAATTTTTCCATTTTACAAAAAAACTTGACCTGAATTTGACTTCCGAGGAATCAGATTTTATTGATTGGAAATTTCTCTTTAAAATTTAATCTACTTGCAGTGGAACTGCGCAAACGTGTGTTTTACACACTGGCTTCAACTGTATATAGGAAAAGGCTTGCTGATCATTACAGGTTGGGAATCAGCAATTTGTGTAAACATAATGTACTCTTTTTAATTATCGTGTCAATCATTATTCCTTCAATATCTATGGTTATATGAAACTCATTTTGATGAAAAGGGACTAGGTGTGCTTATCAGAAATGTATCTTTAAGTTTAAGATTATGTGAAGCTTGAACTGATGAAGCGGAGATAACGGTGATGGATGGAAAATGGATCTATCAATTTAAGATTGTGTGATTTTTGTACTGATGAAGACAAGCTAAAGATACTGGATCAGAAATGGATCTTCATTTTGATTTTAGAACTTAAAGATAAAGGTGCTGGATCAGAAATGTACTTTACCTTTCAGACTATAGGAGGCACGGTAGTCTAGTGGTATGACGCCGGGCTCGTGACTAAAGAGTTGAGGGCTCTAGTCACGGCACGGCACTGTGTTGTATCTTCGAGCAAGATACTTTACTCCGCTTCTTCCAGTCTACTTAGCTGTAAATGAGTACGTGGTTGGGCAGTGCTAAAATTGTAGAATGCTAGCTGTTAGCGCCGAAATGGCAGCACCGGCTGTATGCTCCCCAGGGAATGGATAAATATATTAGCTGGTTGCAAAGGCCCTATAACCACGGATAATAACTTGTGAAATGCTTTGAGACGAACTACCAACTAGATTGTGATAAAGCGGTTATAAGAACCTCGAATTATTATTATTATGTGATTTTTGAACTGATGACGAGTAGCTAAAGGGGCCAGATCAGAAATAGACCATTTTGTGTTGGATTATGTGGTTTTCGAACATACTGACAGAGCTGCCAATATGTTCAAAAACAAGATCTTCTTTGAACTGCTCTGTTGGATTCTCCGAACACTGTTTTGACGCTTTTCGTGGTTATGGAATGTCTCTCCTTTAGTTTATTGAAGAATGCCTTATTATTTTTTACACAATGACTATGAATTAATCGTTTTTCAGTCAATACAATATTTGATATTATTTATTTATTACGGATTATTTAGTCCTTATCTATCCTTGATCAGGTTGTGCTTAATGACTGGCTATAACTTCAATGGTACATCTGTTGCCACTTTTTTTTCTCGTCTTTTGAACTTTTTTTTTAATTTTTTTTTCTTAATTCTTACTTGAACTTCATGTCTGCTGTACTCTTATTATATTATAAAATGTATTCTTGATATTAGGAAAGAATATAATACTGTTACATGCCTAGGAGTGTAGGATAGGAAACTTCCACCCTCAGGATTTTCAAATTTGGCAAAACCCTCGGCTTTGGAGTATTTTCTCTCTGATTCCAACTACATGTACTAGAATAAGCTCAGAAACCATGGAATGCGTTTGGACCCCTGAGCGTTATTTTAACGAAAACGAATTTGTCAGCGAGATTTATCATACCCAATATTTGCAAAGATAGTTTGTTCAGAAAAAGTCATATCATCTTATTAACTTAAACAATCAACATATCGTTTAAGGTTTTATTTCCGTCACGTCGCCTTTTGCGCATTTCGGCATCGGGCTTTCCAAAGAAGTCACGTCATTTTGAGCAATTATGACGTCACGTCACGTGAAATGGGGTGTAAGATTAATAAACTCTATTGGGTTATCTCAATCAAGGGCTAATATTCTGTTATATAATCCCAACCGAGACGTAAGTTTATTACAACATATTTATCACTGTATAGCATACCAGCATATAGTTTTATCTAATTTTGTAACTTGTTACGTGATCCCAAACAATTTAGTCTGATCCCAACAAATTTAGTCTATTTAATTGCATTGACAGTTAACCTTAACTTCTTAACTTCAAGTCTAATATGCAATCCAACATTATCGAGTATAATACAATAATATTGAGTCTTTTCTCATAACATCATGTACATATAATGCAACATAATTTAATATTGTTTGTAAAACGATTTTAATTGGTTTGTGTAGAAGCTGACCTCTATTTGAAATTCGAACATTATACTCGATTATAGAAAAGATGTCAAGGAAATATTCCCAACGACTAGCAAATACTTATATGGTCTTTTTAGCGTCATCATGTTAATGAGATGTTCAAAACTCCGACTAGATTTGCTCGTTCTAGCAGGGGATTTAAAAACACGGCATTTGTTTGATCAACTTAGCAAGAGGCAACAGGCCTTTATAGCTCCCCGGATTTTAATTCAAAGCCTATCGAACACCATACACTTATATTAGGTATGAATTATTAATGAGGTGTTTTACTTTTTTTAATGTTTGACTCCTGCGTCCCCAAAAAATACTCAAAGTCACATTTAAAGACCAACAACAAGGTCGTACTGGATCACATCGTATTTTCCGAAATGAAAGCAACCTTCTGATTCCGACAACATTATCTGTGGAAGCTACCATTGGCCATGTGCTACACGATACATATCAGAGCGTTATCTTAAAAGTGCTGATCATTTCAAAACAAGATATTGAAAACCGATAGTTTTGTTATTATTATTTGTTAATTACGTAAGGAATTAATAAGTGTACCAGCAGGAGAGTCGTGTTCTAGTCTCAATGAAAAACGATGACCTTCACATGTTCTGACTTTGTACGATCATTTAAAAAAGCAAATGTCCTTTTTGCAGAATTAATTACTTACGAGACTTTCCCTTATAGCCTGAAATAGATTATGGTGTCAGATATTTAACACCAACCGGTAAACGAGTTGAAATATATCACTGCGTAATAAAAGCTTGTCAACCCACCTAAAACAGATGATCACCGCCATGAGAGTTATATATACATGTAGTATGGTTGTAGCACCAAAGGCCAGTGACTAATACACATTTACTTTTATTCTAAATAGGATGAGCGACGAATGTCCAACTTTAAAAGATGAAATAACATTTGTCATAATAAGACATCCATGTGTCACTGTTACTGACACATTAAATTATACACGGTGATAAACACAAGTACGTCGTACAAAAAAGGGACAAATCCCCGCAACAATGCATCTTCAGAGCCAATAAATTAAAAGCACTCGTGTCAAACGAACTGTATTCTTATAGCAATATTCAACCCCTTCATTCATCTTTTATACTTTACCAGGCAAAAAACAGGGCAGAAAAGTCATTATCATATATTAACGTTCAATTTAAAACGGCGAGATAATATTTTCTTGAAAACCTTAGCTAGGAGAAATTGGGGAAAACACATTTTCATAATTTCTCATTTTATTCTGATAATTGTAATGAGGGGGATTGTTCATGCCTAGGAACGTAGAAAATGGAAACTCCACCCTCGGGATTTACTAATGAGGCAATTACTATATAAGGTTTTTCCAATTTTGAAACCAGGGAACCGGTACGCTGCCTACAATATGTAAAGGTCATTATCATAATGTACATGTACCACGCCAAACTGCATAAAAAGCCAAACTTAAAGGTAATGACAATAAGATGATCACTTTTAAAATCTTTAAACTGGCAATGGGTCATATAACAGTTCAATGACAAGTATATCGGTCATGTGCTATCTTAAATACAATAAGACACACTGTCACATATAATACGTGTAGTAAGGCCATAAAACAAATAATATGTCAGTCATGTGATTCATGTTGGAAGATATTTCTATGAGCGTAAGCTAATTAAGCAAAGTCGGGGCTGATTAAGAGCCGATTCTTGTTATAACTGGCCTGAGTACCAGACACATATAATAAGGAAAGTTGTGCAGATTTCGGGAAGCCCATTTTGACTGACACGAGCAACAGTTACACGTAGTTAGTTAAATTAAAGTATTGTTAAAGCTGGCTTTAGAAAACAGGCAGGTTTATATAGGGGCTTTTTGCAGACCGGAATGAACAAGATAAGGTCGGGGCTGATTGTCTTATATTTCTATTATCTCCCGCTTTCACCGAAAAGGGGGATATTAATTTGGGTTTGTCTGTCCGTTTGTCTGTCTGTCTGTCACGCTTCGTTTCCGTGCAATAACTTCAACAAATATTAGCCGATTGTATTCAAACTTGGTCACAGGGTTAAATGCCTTAAGGGCTCGGCCAAGTACGATGACCACTTTCAGCGGACTTTATCTGGCGGAGTTATGACCCCTTGAATAACGAAAAACGTTATCATCTGCTGGGTTTTGTTTCTGTGCAATGTTCAAACTTGGTTCGATTTTGATGAAAAGTGGTATATAGGAATATTAGGGGACTGCGAATAAAACCGCATTTAGTTTCGTTACCATAGCAACCACACAAAGGTTTCTGATTGGTGGAAATTCAGATATTGTTCGATTTTTATGAAAATTGGTACATATGGGTATTTGGGGACTGCAAACTAAATCGCATACGTTTCGTTGCCATAGCAACTACACAGAGGATTCTGATTGGTTGCAATTTAGAAATTGCTCAATTTCACTCAAGTTATTATGCCACTTACTATATAGGTTAATGTATGTAAATCAGTAACTATAATAGTTAGTACATGTAATTCAGTTATTATGTTAGTTACTATACAAGTTATTATATCATCATGTTTAGAATGTCAGGAAAACAAGGTTGTAGTAGCACACATGGAAACTCTGCTATGTTTTTTGCAAATACCAGAAAAATAACTAAAATTCCAATTTGTTGTCGAATATGAGCATTTATTCAATGCCAAAGAATTATAACATAATTCTGTTAGTTACATAATAATAGTGATCATTTTTCACTCAGCAAAAAAGGTTGGGCTAATGATATGATCAGAACGCAAATTCCACGAATTTGCTTGGTTTTTTTTATTTTCAAGTCCCACACAAAAATATAATGTTTTAGATTAAGGCACATGTTATTTCAACGAATGACTATACAGAAATGAACTGTATCTTCAGAAATATTTTATGGCAATGAAGGAGGTCGTACACAAATTCCACGCAACGCAATAGTGGGAGCCAAACACAACCTTAACCTCTCCGTGTTTTTTGTTAATTTGCAATATCAAACCGTCGACTTACGTCCGCAAATCAATATAATTATATATTGCGAATGTTCCACAATTTATTTATTTTATTAGAGTTATTCAAAAGTTAGAACTATTCCGAACGACATATTTTGATATATAATATACATATCCAAATGTTATAAGTAAAATTTCAACATGACATTTCATGAAATGTTAATGAAAAGAACTGATTTCAAAATAAGATACAACCAATTTACTTGCAGAATTTACCGACCAGTTTGCTTGGTGTTCACGGTGATGGTGTTATTAAATCGGTATTCGCGGGTAAAGCCATGTACATAATAAATTATTAAAATATTAAAAATAATATATATCGTTTTCAGTATTTTGTCGTATATAAAATTACATCAATTTAACTTTTTACATTTTTTATTGACATTTTAAAATTAAACTCAACACTGCATCATTGTTTTAAATGATCAATACAAAACAAACCACACATCTTCTAATATTTTGCACCAGATGTTACCGCACAAAAATAGGTATTTAACAATAAACAAAAAGTTTCTTATTAAATCAATTTCAAAATTATCTGGTCAGCGGCTGTTGCCAAACAAAGCCGTCGTTAGCAACAACAAACTATGTTACATATGCACCTTAAATATAACGGTATTTCAAATACATATAACTAAATTTGACTTCAAATAAAATTCAAAATATTGAAACAATTACACGATAATTACCTTCATGACAAAATCCTTTATCCAAAGAATCTGAAATGCCATATCCACAACACATTTTAGTGAATTCATTTTTACATAAAACCTTTTCTCCTAGACGACATTACCAATAGAATCGCGCATCGAGAGAATCATGTGATCAAGATATGTGAGCTTCTGTCTATAATTATATGCATAGCCAATCACGTATCAGTGAAATCTATACATAAATTATGGTTATTGATAAATTCGAATTGCCGTCTACGAGACTAAACATGTTTACTTGTATTAAAGCCCTGTCACAAAGTTATTTTTTATTTTATTTTTTATTTTATTTTCTATTTTTTTGATGTTTTGACTTAAAAAAAGAAAACTTTCCAAGAAATGTGAGATAGAAATGTTCACCGAAACAAATCAGCAATGTATGAATTATCAAAGCGATGGCATATTGACCTCAATCTGTTTCACAGGTTCGTCATTTGTGTGCGTAATATTAGGCGACGCAGCTGAACTGCGTGCGGGGATGATGTAGTCGCATGGAAGGGAAGTGTATTGTAAACCTATTCAAGTAGCCTACTTTTATCATTGTGTATACAATCGGGTAACGAGTAGGGATAATATCGCATGGTCGACTGAAGATTTTCTCACTTGAACTAAGTTCGGTATATATTTTGTGTTTATCGCGTTAGAAATGATAAAGAAGATATGAATCTTGAATATAATTGATAATTTTTTTATGACATTTTCAACGGTTTTATTAAATCCGGTAAGGAGGTAAACTCATAGAGCGTGACATATTCTATCGAAATATCATGATGATTTTAATGTATATCTTAGGCAAATCCTCAACTCAATGACGACTCTCATCGAAAACAGAGGTTAGTTTGCTGGCATATTTTCTCTAAAAATAACCATGATTGATTTTAAGTCAATACCGTTAGAGGATAAACATGATGTTAATGGTCTCGAGGTCATTTACAATAAGTAGGACGTGAAACCTTATCGAAAGCCATAAGTTATGTAAATTACTTATAGAGTAAAGTGATATATATTTTGTACACAAATACTGGGACGTTTCTATTATGGACATTTTTCAAGCTTTTGTTAAATGGCTTTTGATCGGGTTAAAATATTGTTTCCTATTGTCGATAATGTGCTTTTCCTCCTTTAACTCGTGAAGATGTCATTGACCAATGTGTTTTGACCATACGAATTTACTGAATATCGGAATTAATCGCCGCGGTTTTTTGCTCTTCATAATGAGGGCATTTTTTATCAAAGAAACGAATCTAAGTGCACAAGATACATAACAAAAGTGATTAATATCAGTTGGAATAATTATTTCATAACTGTTGTAAAATAAATAATGTTTATAATTAACAAATTCATGTTAAAAGCGAAATTAACTATGTACGAATATGGATTGTTTCAATGAAGGATGACATTTTGACTTGGCTGAAGTTCCTTTGTATGTAGTAGTGCAAACTGCAGTAATCAGAAGTTAATAGAGCAGAAATAGACACATTAACGTTGTATACATTAATTAGAGCTACATTAGAGAGATTATATTTTCGAAGCACACGCGGACTGGTGAAAAAAAAAATTAAAAACGACGCTGATCGAGTATCTCAAATTGAAGCATTATTATTTTGTTTTATTTTCAAGTCCCACACAAAAATATAATGTATTACATTATATAGACAACCATTACCTATATAACAAGAGCGGTGGACATATATAACGGACAACTGGTTCGGAACGAAAATCGTCCTGCTGTACCCCAGTGTTTGTTATAAAAAGAGGCGATTATCTGTAACATGGGGCCTCTTAGAATCGGGGGAGGGGGTCTGCGGTGCCCATGTGATTGCAGCGTCTGACATTCTACTACAACTAGCCCTTCACCAATGGATCGTGGGTTCGAGACCTACGTGGAACAGTCGCCAGGTATTGGCCGCTGGCAGATGTTTCTCCTCCGGGAGCTACGGCTTTCCTTCACCATCAAAACCTTGCACGTCTTTAAAGCTATTAATAGGACGTAAACAAACCAAACCACACCACCTAGAATCTGGGCTTTACCTTGTCTTTGGCGTAAGGGAAAATAAAGAAACAAAATTAATCTGCTACCCTAATTCACCTAATGGGATCTATATATTCTTCCTTATATGATTCTTTGACAAACAAAACACATAAAGCAAGAGCTGAAAATATAATTACAGACCTGACAAAACAGTACACAAAAATGTTTTGACAGTGAATTATCGGATTCTATCAACTTGATAAAACTGATATCATTCACACTTTGACAAATATCAAAGGAGAAATTTGTACACTTCACTTTTTGGTTTTGACGAATCAAAACGATATTTTCTATTCGCTGCATTCAAAGACAACGATTTTTTGTTCAGATTCAAATGAAGCGACGGTAGAATAAGTGGTTGCTATGGTAAATGTTTGGTAATCCTACCAGAAAATAACAGAAAACGTCGGAATCGCGTCGAGTATCCCTCGTGAAATATATTTGTTATTACTGAAGATACCATTAAACATCATCTCTATATATACATCAAATAGAAAAGACATAATAATAAATAAATTTTATGTAAATTTATGTTTATATACATTTATCTAATGATTATCTAAAAACGAAGTATATGCCTAGGAACTATTGTGGACAGAGTCTTCGAATTTTTTGGGTCTTTTATGACTTACTTGCACAACAAAATATATTTGAGATAGGGTAAATGATTGCAATATTATATTTTGATAAATATAGCGATGTTCTCTAGTACAATATGAATTGTGAATACCTATATAAATGGTGGTAAAACACAAAAAGGTCAATGATAATAACTTAGTGCTAGACCAGTCGTGTATTATCTAGGTAAGACTACGACTGGTATTTTTAAAGACGTATTAAAAGTTTTCAAATGATGAAATATGGCTTGCCGCAATCTTCCGGGTTAATCAAATTATTTTCCCACCGAACGGTTGCCGTACAATTACGTTGAAAGCGTGAAGTATTTTTATTTTTTTATAATTATCTTTTTATTCAGATTTTTCATCAATGCAATTTAAATGTACAATAAATAGCAAAACATTCACTCATTTGTATACTGGCACATACATACATAAACCTATATCTGTTATGTCCACATTTGCCATAGAGGAAATTCATTATCAGGATAATTATTTTTAACCACACTAGCATAAACTTACATACTCATTTCCGTCTATTTTTACATTTTAACATTTTATTACCAATATATGCATCCATCCATGTCTCTGACATATATATGTCTCAATCATTCATTGCTATGTCTCGTGTAAAAATAGAACACATATGATATATATCTTTATGCTAGAAAAAATATCTGCACTAAATTATATATAACCGCACATACTGTATAACTCATGTCCATGTCAAAAACACCCCTGTCCATGTATAAATATAATTAATATGATTTCACCATACTCA
Organism: Mizuhopecten yessoensis; assembly: GCF_002113885.1. Classification (NCBI taxonomy): domain Eukaryota; kingdom Metazoa; phylum Mollusca; class Bivalvia; order Pectinida; family Pectinidae; genus Mizuhopecten; species Mizuhopecten yessoensis. The sequence continues at coordinate 412,474 of NW_018403368.1, read as the reverse complement.
CATGCGTTGTACTCACACAAAGCCATATGCATGATATTAGACATTTTCAGACATCCTGTATCTTTTAGTACTTAATATTGATATATAAATTTATGCAAAGAGAAGAAATATCAGTCCCACACAAAAAGGTAAATTAGAAATTTGCACAGACTGTCTACGGAGTACATTGCATTGTCTTTATAAGAAAGAGGAATTGAGATAGAGATTGAGAAAATAAAAAGAAACGGAGAACATAAAGAAAAGAGAGAAGAAATGTAAGAAAGTTGAGCGACATGGTGGAAAAAGAGGTGGATATTCGCTCATGTATATTATATTATATATAGGTAATATATCGGCTTTGTGAAGGGCAGAAATTAAAATATGTATGATGGAGTATGTCTTAAAGATAATAATTATAATGATAATATGATAAAAAAATGAATTACAACTTAATTAGTTTGTCCCATTTTTTCCAGTCATTTTCAAATTTATGTTTAGCTTTTTCATCCTTACCATTAACGATGTGTTTTTGAATCTGATAGTTGTCTTTTATTATGTTTACAAGAGCGTTTATATGTAAACATCTCATTCTGTAAAAAAACCTGCTTTATAATGATGATGATTTCATTATCTACTCGATTACTGGGAAGAAAAAAATTCTAATGAAGAAAACCAAAAAGAAAAGATTTCTTGTTTACTGAAAATGGGATTAAAAGAGCTTCCATTAATGTGTCAAAACTTTCTAGTAATCTTTGTACTTCCTCACCTTCTAATAATATATGAGTAATTGTTTCCGTGAAGTATTACGTTACAGTATTTTCACTTCTTCGCGTGTTTACAGTTAATATCTTTTTACCTTTGACGCCTACGGTATTTTCGGTATTGTTCTGTTATCTCCGACATTCATTTATATGTCATGTGGATTCTACCTTACACACACAAAAACTGAAATCTAGGAGTTTACATAACTGTAAAAGGTTAAAAATGCTACTAAACCGGCAAAAACATCGATGGTGAACCAAATGTACAAAGTAATAGAGAAAATATTCAAATCAAAGACAGTATGCTCCGGCGCCCTAGATCTCTCGGCCAAACACTGGTAGCAATCGTCTGTCACGTATTAATTTCAAAATCTTATCGGAAATAACAATATTTTTCTCTAACATTAGTTGAAATTTAAATGCTAGAAATCATGAGATTCATAAAAGTATCTTAGCATTCATAACTACTCCAGTTCAATGCAATATAATGTCCCTTTTAAGGCCACATAAACGAATTAGCATCAAAACACAGCAATAACTGAAGAGTGCCCGAAATGTTTTGATATTAACATGGTTATCAAAGATACGATATTACACAAAAATAATAATAACAAACAATTATTATAATTGAACATTGTTTCATTGTACACTTAGTCATATTTATGCCGCAAAGGGTTTTTATGTAATCCTTTGCAATGCAGAAAGATTTGGCATATCATACAGCGTAATGTATTTATAAATCATATTGATGTCGTTTGGTTTTACTTTGTCTAACAGCTAAGGTCCTTTAAGGCGTGCCTTAATGTGTTGTGTGTATGCGTACGTGTGCAGGAGACAGGGTATGTTGGTGAAGATGTGAAAGGACAATGGCGGAGTTTGAAAAGAATTGTGTTGTAATGTACTATGAAATTGACCCTTTATTTGCTCTAATTTTTCTATCCAACCCACCAATCTGTTTGTACAATGTTTAAATTCACATTGAATGTCTCAAAATAGTTTATTTGTATTCATAAGGATTTTGGTCACGATTTTTTACATTTTTTATAAATAAGCGAAACCTGTAATTTACTTAAATAAATATCGAATCACCCATCAGCTCGTGTTCAGAAGTGTTCCGTTATCTATATATAGGCAATCAAAGGTGATCGCTCCTTACTTGCATGAATTTTAATAATCTTATAGGTCACATGGTACTCGTCACGTCAGAGTGGCACCTAGGGTCACTGTTCCATATAACAGTAGCTAGGATTCAGGAGCTACACCCCTTCTTTATATTTCTGATTTGTTTCAATAGACATGTCTGACAGTGTGATTCTTGGCATGAACAACAAACACAAATACAATTCTCTACCAATTTAGGTTGAAAAAAGGACGAAGACAAATAACTTTTTAAGTGAAATTATATATGGGAGGATGTTTCTGACATGGCATGGACGTTAAACGTACAGAATATAAGATACGCATATAGCACAGCGGCTACACAGAATGAACACTCCACATATTACTTGATTTAAAACAAAATTAATATGACGTAAGAGCCAGTTTAATAATGTGACTTTTTATAGTCATATATTTGCAATGTTATCTACTGTAATATTCTGAAATCTGCTGATAAATCGCATGCATTCTCGAAACAAGCTCCAACGAGCTTTCCAATAGTAAAAACACCGGGCAGAATGGTTTGATTGCATACCCACGTGAACAACTAATTTATGTCTGGTGTCAATCAAACTGTCTTTGTCATGATTAAATGTGAATAATATGATTTCGTTGAAATACGAAACTTGAAATGACCCTTCCCCACTTCATGATTATGTTTTTCATTTCACTTAAAATCAGTAACATGCAAGTCTATTTGTGTGGAATTAGCAAATTGTTTTTTACAACATCTTGATAAATGATTACACAGATTCGTCTCTCAGGTGTGGCTTGAAGTACCCAAAACTCTAGCACAAACAAATATTACTTCATATTCTATTCATAGAATATTCATATATTTTTTTATAAAAGAAACAAGTTCCCAAATGTACGTGAAATTCAAACTCAATTTAAAACACAATTTCCATACACAGGAACTAGAAAAGTTTAGATTTATGCTAAAATTGACAGGTTTATTTTGAAAATAGTGTGCCACAAGTTAACCCATCACGAGTTCTTGGAACCGCCACTGAAGATTTTTGTTAAAAAGGCTGCTTAAATAATGTTCATGTTGGTATTTGAAACTATTCAATAAATGTTATATTATCACCACCATCACTACAAAAATAATAAAACTTTACAACTCAGAAATTTCATCAAAACACTAATATCGTATATGATACACATACATGTTTACCTTATCAAACATTGTCTACAACCTTTTTTTCCAACACAGGGAACAAAAAGAAACGCATCGGTACATAATACTACCTGTGTTAGTTAATAGCTAAGCTGTTCACGTCCCTTTTTAATAAACGTTTACTGCCATGAAGTGAAAATGAAAATGCAATTTCTGACACTCAATTTGGTTTCCGACCCAGAAGCGGTACACGGGATGCAATTTTTGTACTAAATGCTAAACGACTCTACTGTGTTTTTTGTTGATTATCAAAAGACTTCCGATAGCATATCATATGACAAATTATGTTTTAAGTTATGGAAGTCAGGGATTAGGGGTCGACTGTTAAATGTCATAAGGTCTATTTGTGATAATGTCAAATCTTGCGTCAAATTAAATGGTAAATTTCTCCCACGTACGAGCTCCAGATCGGTTTATTACAAGGGGAATCTTTATCCCCGATTTTATTTTCATTATTCATTAATGACATGGAGCAAGAACTTATTAATTCAAATTGTCAGAGTTATCAGTTACAGTTGAGCAATATTTGTAGTATACTGTATGCGGACGACACGGTTTGGTTTTTCGAGGACTTAGGCGATCTGCAAAAATATGCTTGACCACTTGCATTCCTATGCTGAACGCTGAAGTTAAATGTGAATAAAACGAAAGTAGTTATATACAGGAAAAACAAACGTGATTTTCCTAATGAGTAATGTGCCTAAAATGGTAGGCCTATTGAAATGGTAGACAATTTTTGTTATCTGGGGTTAGTATTCAATTATAATGGCAGATTTACTTCAGCAATGGATAACATTGCTGCCAAGGGTAGAAATGCTTGTTTTTTATTGCATAGGAATTTTAGGAATTTCATGTTCAACTGTGAAACTAAGTAGTCATTATCCGACACTTATATCACTTGGTTACTTAACTATGCTTGTCAAGTCAATTGAAAAAAATCATTTGCATTTCCTGAAAAAAGTTCTTGGAGTAAAAATGTCTGTAAATAATTCTATGGTTTACTTTGAGTTAGGACGATTTCCTTTACAGATAAAGCGTAAAATATCCATTATAAAGTACTGGTTAAAATTATTGAAAACTGACAATGGTATTTTGAGATCTTGTTACGATGAGCTTGTCGAATTAAATCTTAAAAAGACAAATTGTAAAACTAAGCATGAATTAAGTAGAATTGGCTTTCATGATGATTAGTTGGTTCAGTGTGTTTCTAATGAAAACATTTAGTATTTTCACACACCAAACGTGTGCAAGATACTTGTATTCAAGAAGTGAGAAGTATTTTAGAAAACTCCTCCAAATGTAGGTTGTATAAATATATCGTAGAACATTACGATATGCAGTTCTCCCCCACCAAGCCACTAACTTATAAGTGTAAACATATCCTCAGTAAATATAGGTTACGATCTCATACACTAAGTATAGAAACAGGCAGGTATAATGGTATACCTAGAGCTCAACGGCGCTGTCCGCTTTGCAATAAAAATGAAGTCGAGGATGAAACCCATTTTATTTTGTTGTGTCCAGTTTATTCGGAGCTTAGAACCAAATATATTAAACCGTATTATTTCCGTCGTCCGTCCGTCTATAAATTAATACAATTATTCGCCTGCAAAAACGAAAACAATTGAGAGACCTAAGTAAGTATCTAATTCATGCTACTTCTAAAAGAAAGTCTATTCAATCGTGTATGTTCCAGCTTTGTGCCACTGACAATGATTATATATTTTATTTTGTATGTTGTCAACATTGCTATGATGTCATCTTGTATTTTACGCTATGTTCACTGACATCTTACATAAATGGATTGTAATATTTACTTGTATGTACATGCATATTGTAACTCCTATATGCTATTTGTTGCATTTGGAAAACAAGAAATTGAAATTGAATTGTTAGTTGGAAGATCGGTTAAAAATGCCCTTTGGCCACGAAATTCACAGGTAACACCTCAGAGGTAATAAGTTCACCTGTCAATTCACGGTTGTATCTCTGAGTGACAACATTTTCAATTTACCTGTAGGGCAACTTGTTTTCATAGGAATTATAGTATTTTTCTTAAAAAGTGTCTGAGATCCAACAGGTATATCTACCTGTAAAACTTACATATGATAACATCTAAATACATGCTTTACCATTTCATGCATAAACTTACATTTTTTTTAAAAAAAATTTTTTTTTGTAAACATATACATTTTTGCATATATGTTCTTGATGAAATTAATAAGCTAATCCAAGTGGTATTCAACATGTAAATCACATAAAGAGATACCGTACTTAGCACAATTAATTATAATTTAACAATACACTTATTAGTATCTTAGTTATTTGTTAACAAAAAACAAATTAAGAAGTATATACAATGTAATTGTACCTCACAAATACTGATAAGTGATAGAGCAATATTATTCAATACTTATAAATGTGATCCTAGAAAAAAAGAGGAATCATTGAATAATTAAATCAACTTGAAAGTGAAATTAAAAGGGGGATATTTATAAGAAGGAACCAATTCATAAGCATTCCTTAACTAAAAGCAATTCCTCATGTTCATGAAATTAGGGAGACTGGTATCCCACAGGGAAACTGTGTCTGCCCCACCCTTTTTTTAATATCTCGATAAATAACACAATTTAAGATATAGATGAAAAAAACAAATGTCTCTCTATATGCTGATGAGAGAACACGTGTTACATGTAGCTAGCATTTCAAGTACAATTCTAAGTTAAACATATTCATCCGAGCTTGTAGAAATCCAACACTGGTGTCAAATATGTGGCTTTAAAATAAATAAAACAAAAACTTAGTTAAATTTAAACAACATAATATGGACGATGCCACAACTAGAATGGGTTGTCAAATTATAGAAATGCGCACATACACACGAATTAATAATATTTTAGACCATACAAAAAACACTACCAGTAACTATGCCAATGTATGTGCCAGCTACTGTAACAGTAATCATACAGGTTGCATGTAGTGTACTAGATTATATGCTACAATAAAGTTGCTGGTCAGTTCTTAAACCAGTTACTCTAAAAATTGTTACATATGTAGTTACAATTTAAGTTCCTGTATGAAATACTTGGTCAGCTACTTTATAAGTTACTGTGTTACATTTTGCCAGTTTGCCAGTTATAATATAATAAACTGCCAGTTACACTTTGCCATTTATAATACCAGATTTCATACCAGTTACACGAACAATTACAGTGTTAGAGACAATGGATTTTTCTATACAAGGAACTGTGTTAATTATTATGCCAGATATCTAACAAACTTTTGTATCAGTTACTATATATCAAGTTGATACGTGTAAGTTAGTAAATATGTTAGTTACCATATAAGTTAATACATGTAAGTCAGTTACTATACAATTGAATACATGTAAGTCAGTTAATATGTCAGTTACTATACAAATTAATACATGTAATTAAGTTATTATGTCAGTTACTCTACAAATCAATATATGTCAGTGTAAAAAAGTTAATATCTCAGTTACTATACCAGTTGATATGTCAGTTACAATACAAGTTAATACATCTAAGTCTGTCTATATGTCAATAACTATACAAGTTGGTATGTCAGTTACTTTACTGTACAAGGTTAATATGTCAGTTAAATTACTTTACAATGTTGATATGTCAGTTACTGCTAGTATACAAGTTGATTTGTCAGTTACTATAAAAGTTGATGTCAGTTACTATACAAGTTGTTATGTCAGTTACTATACAAGTTGATATGTCAGTTACTATGCTATACAAGTTGATATGTAAGCAACTATAAAAGTTGATATGTCAGTTACTATACAAGTTGATATGTCAGTTACTATTCAAGTTGAGATGTCAGTTACTATACTGTACACGGTTAACATGTCAGTTACTGTACAGGTTGATATGTTAGTTACTATAAAAGTTGATATGTCAGTTACTATACTGTAAAAAGTTAATATGTCAGAAACTTTACAAGATTGATATGTCAATTACTTTACTGTACACGGTTGACATGTCAGTTACTACTAGTATACAAGATGATATGTCAGTTAATATACAAGTTGATGTCATTTAATTACTATACAAGTTGAGATGTCAGTTACTATACAAGTTGATGTCAGTTACTATACAAGTTGATATGTCAGTTACTATACAAGGTGATATGTCAGTAATTATACAAATTGATGCCAATTACTATACAAGTTGATATGTCAGTTACTCTACAAGTTGATGCCAATTACTATACAAGTTGATATGTCAGTTACTANCTACTAGTATAAAAGTTGATATGTCAGTTTCTATACAAGTTGATATGTCAGTTACTATGCTATACAAGTTGATATGTTAGTAACTATAAAAGTTGATGTCAGTTACTATACAAGTTGATATGTCAGTTTCTATACAAGTTGATATGTCAGTTACTATGCTATACAAGTTGATATGTTAGTAACTATAAAAGTTGATATGTCAGTTACTATACAAGTTGATATGTCAGTTACTATTCAAGTTGAGATGTCAGTTACTATACTGTACACGGTTAACATGTCAGTTACTGTACAGGTTGATATGTTAGTTACTATAAAAGTTGATATGTCAGTTACTATACTGTACAAAGTTAATATGTCAGAAACTATACAAGTTGATGTCAGTTACTATACTTTCAAGATTGATATGTCAATTACTTTACTGTACACGGTTGACATGTCAGTTACTACTAGTATACAAGATGATATCTCAGTTAAAATACAAGTTGATGTCATTTAATTACTATACAAGTTGATATGTCAGTTACTATACAAGTTGATGTCAGTTACTATACAAGTTGATATGTCAGTTACTATACAAGGTGATATGTCAGTTACTATACAAGTTGATGCCAATTACTATACAAGTTGATATGTCAGTTACTATACAAGTTGATGCCAATTACTATACAAGTTGATATGTCAGTTACTACATGTATACTGTACAATGTTGATATGTCAGTTACTATACCAGTTGATATGTCAGTTACAATACAAGTTAATACATCTAAGTCTGTCTATATGTCAATTACTATACAAGTTGATATGTCAGTTACTATACTGTACAATGTTGATATGTCAGTTACTACTAGAATACAAGTTGATATGTCAGTTACTATACTGTACAATGTTGATATGTCAGTTACTATACTGTGCAGTGTTGAAATGTTAGTTACTATACTGTACAAGATTGATATGTCAATTACTTTACTGTACACGGTTGACATGTCAGTTACTACTAGAATACAAGTTGATATGTCAGTTACTATACAAGTTGATGTCAGTTACTATACTGTACAGTGTTGGTATGTCAGTTACTATACTGTACAAGGTTGATATGTCAGTAACTGTACTGTACAAGGTTGATATGTCAGTAACTATACAAGATTGATATGTCAATTACTTTACTGTACAAGGTTGATATGTCAGTAATTATACAAGATTATATGTCAATTACTTTACTGTACACGGTTGACATGTCAGTTACTACTAGTATACAAGTTGATATGTCATTTACTATACTGTACAATGTTGATATGTCAGTTACTATACTGTACAATGTTGATATGTCAGTTACTTTACTGTACAAGGTTGATATGAAAGTGACTATCCAAGTTAAAACATTTACTACACTATTTAGGGTATTTTAGCTGACAGTCGATGGTTGGTATTAATCCTTGCTACCAATACCGACCACCCGTTTTTATTTCAAGTACCTTTGTCAAATCAAACTAAACAAGATGCCCTACTTAATCAATTGCCAAAGGTAAAGTTTACTGATCTCTTGTTCATCTGTCAAAACGGAAAGGTCAAACAATGTCTTATTTGTTTTCACTGGAACGTACTCGGGATTGATCAATAGTCAGTTTCAATATTTGTTTTTTTAGTCCCTTTTCTTGTCAGAGCTAAAAACGGATCTGTACATACAAGGTACTCATATCCATCGGTTAAAGACTATCATTAGTCACGCCCCAACCTCCCGACTTTTGACATCGGATGTGTTTTCCGTGGAGAGAGGATACCGTGTCAAGGACTCCGAATTTAGACAGTACTTTTACGTTGCATGAAAATTATGTTGTCAAAAAATAATTTGTTTCTATTTTTATTACAGGTACAATGTAATGTTTAACTCTTTTTTTTCATTTACTTTGTCATCCGACACAGCAATTAAAAACAATATTGAGACTTCAAAAACACTTCACGTTATGTTACATTAACAGATTTAAACAAATTCATAGAAAAAAATCAAAAGGATACAAGGTATGACACCTTAAACACATCATTTTCAGGAGACAATGATACCAATAAAAAATGAACAATATGTTTTATTTAGAAATGTGTATTTGTAAAGATATCATTAATAATATGTATAGATGGAGATACACGATACACTTGTATTCGTACCAGCCCCCTCCTTAGTAAATTTTACATCACACACAATCGGCATAATATAGACATTGTCTTAGGAATGTGTTAAAAATGACACATCATGTAATTTATACATAATGTATTCAACTACATACCTATTTTAGAATATAAGATAAAGTCTAAAATTAAAGTAAAAACTCGGCGTATAAGAATAGTAAACCATTGGGTATATTTTATGAGCATATAATAAAAAGTCAAGTTAATGTTAAATTAATATCAACATGCGTATATGCCTAATATTTATGCATGCGTGTCATTTTTATCCTATTCGTACATTTGCTTGAAGTAAACCAATTGAGGGTTTTAAGACCAGTAACATATGCTATGGGATTTCTAATGTGACATTTCAGCTCTTGAAATATTTCATTTGGTGTAGTGTATGATACGTACAATTGTGAATTACTATGCTATTGGAGTAATAGTGACGAAAATAGATCACAATACTTAGCTGAATTATTCGGAAGACACTGGCTGTATATAAGCATTTAATGTGTCGTTGTTGACAAAACACGTGTACATGGGTTAGCATGTGCTACTTTTAGCGCACACAGAGGATGTATTGTATATTCACTATCTTGTTTTTTTCGGAGTCCTGAATCTGTTATACCCTTTTATGCTGATAAACCAGTTAACAGTAAACCAGGAGTATCAACATGTCTATCGCCATAAATGGGTCGCCTGCACCACACCAGATTGATCAGTGTACTTCGGTATCCTCCCAATTTAAGGTGGACTTAACTTCCACACAGGTAAGTGACCTGTGGGGACATAAGTATGCCATTAGCCCATCAGTGTACGATATATTATACACAATTCATGGACAATATACAGAGAATGAAGACAATCATATTCCATTATAATACCCTTAATTTGTTTGCCTAATAGATGAATTTTCCTAGTAGACACAATTCTTTAATATTATGGACGCTCAATTACTGAACGACTTTAAACACAGATGTATTTTTTCCCAATAATAGCTTTTGATAAAACGGCATCAAAAGCTTTTGATAAAACGGGTTCTGATGTTTTTAAATTTAAAACAGACCAATACAAAATGAAATTGTCCTCTACTGTAGAGGGGGAGTTACAGTGTCTACAATATCTACGTTCTCTAGGTATATTATTATACCTTCCAACTTCACCATCCAAAGAATTTGTAGATGTACGGATTCGAGTTTAACAAATGCGATATTTTTTGGTATATATTTTGTGAGGTAAAATTGTTATGATTCTCCAAATTCTATCATATGTTTATACAATAAATATTTTGGAAAGTGTCGTCGCAACTTTAGTCATTTCTTATAAAAATGTAAATGTACATGTTCTATCTCTGGAGCGTTGTGCATACACCAAATTTCACTTGCATACAAAAGGATACTGTTTACATATGCATCGATTACAACTTAATGCCAACAAATGCGGAAGAAATGATAATGAGGGAAACCAGACTGGTTGCATTCTATTTTCATTTTACAGAATTGATTAATTTAAAAGCATAAGACATCATAAAAACAAAATAATTGTTCCATCATTAAACCAAAACTGATATGAAAATTATGTTTGTTAATGTTTCAAGTACCATGTTACATTTACTTTTAAGTATTTGAAAACCAGACACAAATCACCATGTGGCAGCGTCACAAGACTCTTGTAATCAGTATATACGATGGCCCTTTACAAGCCTTTTGTTGACAAAATTTGGAATGCCTGTTATTGTTTTCCACAGATATTAATCTGAGAAAACTGTAAAAAAACAGTAAAATTAGCCTCAACCCTAAAATGCATAGTGCATTTGGTCCAAACTACACAATGAATACACATTGGGTCAGGTCAACTGCTGTACCTTTGTCACGTACACAAACATAGTAGCATCCCGAACATCAAAGAAAGGTTGAAAAGAGTTACCGTTACTGTTTTCCTAGTGACACGGTTCGCATAAACGTGATCTAATTTTATTTATTGACAAATGTTTATTAATAGACGTACGTAATGTATCAAAACATAAACGATTCGGTCATAATTCGTCTGTATTTTTTAGATTTGCTTCGTCTATTACAAGATCAATAACCTGAAGATTATTTATATCTATTCTGTTTAAAACATTCACAATTCATTTCCTCATTCTGAAACGTGTTAAAAGCAATATTCGTTTTATATGGATACATCTAATACATTAGACGACACACGGTGTAGCGACCTCTACATTGGTTGAATCATCATCACGTGGACGTCGGTGATTTATGATATTGACTCGATCTTACTATTTGTTCCGGTCTATATAACCGCATACTCACCTCAACAAGTAGTCCATAATTGATAATTATTCATATACACCAATGTTATTATGAAATACAAAGGTAAACTCAATAAACCACAGTTCTTTGACTTCAAAATGGGACATCGGTACGGCTAATTAAAATAAAGTGCATCTATAGCGCTCATTCAATCTATGGACAATGTTTAGAGTTTTAGATACTAAGACATCATTTTATATTAAACAGCTTTTAGTTGGAATTCACAGGAAATATCACTGTCATTTGCACCAACATTATAGACAAAATACATTTTGATTTTCGTGTTATTTTTCTGTTATCCCAATAGAGACCGCTGTCTTAAAAGTAAACTGAAGAAATGAACTTTTTGGATCTACTATTTATTTACAGCACATGTTTTGCTGTATTTGTCTATCATTCTATTGTCTTACAGTACAGGTTTTGCTGTAATTATCTAATACTATTTGTTTACAGCACAGGTTTTACTGTGTTTGTCTATATTTCTATCTTACTATAGTCTTAAAAGACATGTGTTGCTGTATTTGTCTATTATACCTATTGTTTACAGCACATGTTTTGCTGTATTTGTCTATCATTATAGAGCCTTACAGTACATGTTTTGCTGTATTTGTCTATCATACTTATTGTCTTACAGTACAGTTTTTGCTGTATTTGTCTATCATAATATTGTCATACAGCACGGGGTTTGTTGTATGTGTCTATTTTTCTATCATACTATTGTCTTACAGTACCGGTTTTGCTCTATTTGTCTATCATTCTATTTGCTTACAGTACAGGTTTTGCTGTATTTGTCTTTCATACTTATTGTTTACAGCACAGGTATTGCTCTATCTGTCTATTTCTCTATCATACTATTGGCTAACAATACAGGTTTTGCTGGATTTATCTAACTTACTATTCGTTTGCAGCACAGGTTTTGCTATATTTGTCTATCATAATATTGTCTTATAGTACAGGTTGTGCTGTTTTTGTCTTTTTGTCAATCATACTATTGTTTTACAGTATATAAGCCGTTTTGTCTGAAGGTTTAATTTACAGAGTTTCTGTGGCAATTTATGAATGTATGTTTAGTACAATGTACAAACGAGAACAAGGTCCTTCCTGGAGTGCACTGTACAACAGGTGTATCAGAAATCTCCCTCTTATCTCATCGCCATCTGATCCCATGTAAGATTTGTCGACACTTCATTTTAAGATTTAGTTTTTGACATGAAACAATAAAACGTATCAAAGGCCTTACATTAAATAATACCAAAATACCCTACTTCAAATATCCATCTCGATCTCTGTACAAACACTGTACCCGTATTCGTGCAAAATCACTGATGACGCCATTTTGTTTTCCAATTGGCTCTGGACATTTTGAAGCTTTGAAGCTTTACAAATATGTGTCTCTGGACATTTTGAAGCTTTACAAAGATTATTTATATATCAAATAAGCATAATGGTACAAATGTACATCTAGTTGAAATTAAAGCTATTGCGCATCATGAAATATGATGTTAAAAAGATGCATTTCAAACCTTAAACAAATGAAATAAGCAATATTTATATCTTTTTAAACACTTTACATAGATATAGTCACACAAACATGTAATGGACCCAGAGTAGAGCCACGTCCACGTCCGTACCATCTGGTAAGTTCTACAATGAATGGAGTTTTGAAAAATCGTCCACTCTGTTGAGGAAAACGAATAACAATAAAACAAAAAAAAAAAAGAAATACCAGTGTTTTACACAGCAATTTAATCCGGGTTGGCTGTGTTCAGCTTTGCGAAGTCCTACGTATATGTTTGTACACATCTGTGATACGCTGTATATCTTAATACTTGTACATCGTAAAATATTACTTAACGATAGCTCGGTCAATTTTTAATATATCAAACTGAGGTATGATTTAAAAGTATGCTATAGTCATAGGAATAGCATATCTTCTGATGTCGCTTACTTTTTAGTTATGGGAGTGAAACCTATAGCAGCTGTGGGAGTGATGAAACCTATGATAGTTGTGGGAGTGATGAAACCTATAGCAGCTGTGGGAGTGATGAAACCTATAATAGTTATGGAAGTGATGAAACCTATAGTAGCTAGATGTCATGTCCGTACTCGATACATTAAGGACGCTTCATCATTTATTCAAGTGAGGTGATTTTTACTGCTCACATCGGCAGCCATTTTGTCTTCAACAATAGGGCGCACCAGCCAATCAAAATTACTTCCGGTTAATTTGATCAAATGAAAACATTGGTTACGGAGTGATCTTTCAGCAGACACAAAGTAAGTTAGCACGTTGGATATGAATATATTTATCACATGAATGAGCAATATCAAAATAACTGTGATATTTCTAGCGCTTTTCACCATTGTAATCACGAAAACAACTCGATCGCGTGGAAAAGGTAAACTGGTACACGTGTTTTTGTTGTCAACAGGTCGAATTGCCAGAAGCAATTTTGATTGGCCTATACATATTGATGTAAGCAAGATGGCAGTCAATGTGAGCGGTCGAAATCACCTCAATTGAATAAAACGATGTAGCGTCCATAATGTATCGAGTACCGACATGACATCTAGTCAAGTGAGTGAGAAATGAATCAACTAAAATAAAAGTATAAATATTATCTCTAACAAACCTGTAAAACGCTCACAATCGCTGTCGTCAGATTTTGACGACAATCCCCGTGTTTTATAGAGCAGTCGATAGCTGACCATAAACAGGCGACCGATTAGAATATTTGAGCCTGCGATTATGGTCAGTTTTAGCGGCTAGGGTAACGAGCCCCTTTGATGCATGATCGAGTTACCGTGTTGTGTTTTCTAAAGTGTAATCGCGTTGACAACCGCTTGTAATGTATTGGATTTATTTTTGCTGCTGCTAGTCTGCATTTGGAAAGTATTATGTAGTGTGTTCTTGATAATCTGAAATGCTGAATAGACGGTCTGTGGTCTTTGCTGATACTTAATTATGTTACTTTCTTTCCATGGAATAATGTCCATTTTGATTGTGATTATAAATGTGTTGATAATTGTACGTAAGTCATCTACAAGTTCTTCTAGTTCTCCTAGCATAATTATCTCCTCGTTCAGTGTGATTCTTATCCCTGGTAATTTATCAATTATATTATGTGTCAATTGTATCAATTCGTTTGTAATATAAAGTCACAGTGATAAAATAGGTGGTCTAATGTTTCCGTTTCTCTGCTACACAAATGGCACTTGCCATCGGACGGTTCATTTGTTGGAGTTTTTGTTCTGTGTATATAATTCTGTGTAAGCTTTTCCATTGGAACTCTTTCATTTTTAAGGGAATTGCTAATTTGTGTACTTGCTCCCAAATAATATGCCATTCAAATTCCTTTTGAAAATTAATTTCCCATTTTTCTTCTGATTTAGGTTTTGCATTTGGTGTCAAGATTCTTTGGACTGTGTTCTCTTTCTATTGCATGGGTTTTGTTGTGAAAAATGTAACATCTTTTAAATATCCTAAACTTAAATCTCTTTCGTTTTGTTGGCTGTTTGTGTTTGTTGTTTAAGTATTAAGAGAAATCTCTGAGGGATTGCTTTATTTATTTTAGTGAATTCACCTTTCTAGTTTTGTATGTAGGTCAGTTTATTTAACAATGGGTTACTATCTACGAATTTGTTATGTGTACTGTCCAATACATCCTTAATTTTGTGTATTCCAATTATTGCAAAAGACAGTAAAGTAAGGGGTTTTCTGTTAAACTGTATGTAAATATTGCCAAGTAATTTCTGGTTAAGAATTTTTGACAGTGTGAGGTTTGGCAGTTTTGCTTGTAGTTTGGCCCAGGCGAATACAACCTCGATATACAGGCGTTACGATCACTTTCGCTCTCCGCACCCCTGAAATATGTCATAGCAAAATTGAAGATTCGGTGTGCGCCACCTTGTTGATGAGACAAGAAGACTAGTTCGATCCTTTGAATATGCCCACTTTGTAATACTGGTATTTGGGACGAGTATCATTACTTATATACTAGTAATAACGACACTTTAGTCAAAATAAGGGGAAAACATATTCCGGCCTATTTTTATACAAGTCCAAACCAACATAAAATGAAAGGAATGTTCACAATCTTTAATATGAAATTGTTAAAAAGAGTAAGCTTATTTGTTCAAAAATTAACAAAAGTACTTTAGTGTCTCTATACTCTATATTTTTCTTTTGTTTGCCAGTGAAATTTTATATAAGTTGAACACTGAATTATTTGTATGTAACTACACGTATATATATAATTATGTACTATGCTATGATATAGAATGTTTGTCTGTCATGCACTCAAACTATGTTATATATACATGACCTCTTGTTACACATATTATGTGTGTCTGAGTGAAATAAAAATCTTGAAAAATCTTGAAATCTTGATGTACATCAAAAGAATCTCGCGGTCACGTAACGGTAAAAATTGATAGGCTTTGAAGTCGGGCGTCTCTCCTTTGTAATCTTCAAAGGACAGGTATCGGCCTAGCGATTGGTCAGGTTTTTGTTGAACTGAGACCAATCAAACAGCTATCCTCGAGCCTTCAATTTTGCTATTTGGTATCTATGAAAGTTTCTAAGTATACCATCCTCATTCCTCCTTTGTTCGTATCATTGCAAACTACTTTCCTCTCTATTTGGTTACTTTTGTGTACCCCATATGTAATTCCAGATCAATGTATTAATTTCTTTCATACAATTTAATGATATTCCCCTGGCTTCTATTTCAAATCGTATAACTGATAATTATTATAAGAATTCTTCCACTTGTTGTCAGATTTCTAGTTTTCCAATAATTCCATCTTCCCCTGGAGACTTGTTATTTAATTTAGATATTGCTTCAAAAATTTCTGAATCAGTTATTGGCCTGTTCATATTTCTACTTTCTTCTGCATTTAGTTTAGTTTCTATAAATTGTGATAAGTTATTTGCACTATCCTGTTCCCATCCCTCAGTTTTAAAAAGTTAAGGGTAGAATTTCTTCTGTTCACTTAATATGTTGGTTATCTCTGTTTTATAATTACCATCTTCGCCTTTTATTCGAAACCATTGATTATTTTCTTATTAAATTTCTCTTGATTAAAGAAATATCTTGTTGAATTTTTCATTCTCATCAAAGACTTGTATTTTAGATCGTATTCGTGCGGCATCTGTTTTATTGTTATAAATTTGTTTAATTTTCAGTTTCACCTTTGATATTCACGTTCACGTGATTGAAAACAAGTCAAACATCTCATTTAAAACTCACGAAACAACAATACACAATATGATACCCCGTACAAATCTTCATTCACAAAACAATTCCATATTTCTTACAGTGTTAGGTCTGTTATCGTTTGTCCTATGAGAACAACTGATCATTACACATGACTAATATTGCATTAGTGTTAATTCATCATTATGTGATTATGTGTCTAAACATCGTTACGCGTATCTCCATATCTAAAGGCACAAGACACATGTCTCATGTGGCGCACTCATACAGACACGTGTGTCTTACACAAGTACATGTATGTACATAACTGCACTTATCGACCTTTAGTTCAGAAGCTGTATTTCCTGCTTATAAACGTATACTGATTTTGATATGGATATTTTTGCGTATCAAAAAAAACACGTCGATTTTTTAGTTTGTAAAAGGGATACTTCCAATAAGGGCCGAAATATTGAAACATGCTTTTGTACGAACTCCAAGACATGCGAAGGAGTTCAGTGAAACTGTACCGATTTTCGCAGCACATTTTTTTGCATAGTCAAATGATGAACCTGTCCAAGTGTTTAGCTCTCCCATAGATTTGGTAGCATGTTTAAACCTCTATTTGCAGGAACCTAGTTGTAGGTCAAATCGATTGGATTTAATATAATTTGACATTATCGGAACAAACAAAAAAAAGAACAAAAAAATAAAAAATAAAAAAAGGATCGGACCTTAACCTATGGCTCCCGCAGGTATTAAACCTTTACCCGGACCCTGGTTCTTCGTCAATTATTTTTGTTAAACAATTGTTCTACTGCTATAGGTCTGTAGTTACCAGTTTGTCAATAATGTTTCGGGCTCTTCATAAACATTTCAAGAAGAAATCCAGTATTCCAATACATATATTATCAAATTTGATTTTTTTCACTCAAACATTTTTTAAACACTATTCAACAACATGACACTTGAAATACAAATAAAACAAATAATCACTTCAGTACATCACAACACTTTTGCTAGAATATATGNTAAACAACTGTTCTACTGCTATAGGTCTGTAGTTACCAGTTTGTCAATAATGTTTCGGGCTCTTCATAAACATTTCTAGAAGAAATCCAGTATTCCAATACCTATATTATCAAATTTGAATTTTTTCACTCAAACATTTTTTAAACACTATGACACTTGAAATACAAATAAAACAAATAATCACTTCAGTACATCACAACACTTTTGCTAGAATATATGTTTGATTGTTAATGAATAATAATGGAATGATTGAAGAAATAGCACTGAATTCAATCAAAGGGAGACAACTCGCTAAGATAACTGAACAAATCCACGCCAGGTGGAGTCCCACAGGGTGAAGATCTACAGAGATTAAAACCTCCCTTAGAATACGATATTTCCTACCTTTCGATTTATCTTAGATGACGTAATGCTTATCAAGGTATATAGACCATTAGAGTACATTATCTAGACATACTTTACAATGGATTTTCACGACGATAACAAATATTCGGCTTACAGGGTACACACTTAAAATATGAACTTCATTTATTTGACAATAATTTTGAAACATTTTTTTACAACTTATACTATTCTTTCTTGTTGACCCAGATGTTAGCGTGCGGGGTCTAACTGTGGGAGGAAACAATAGTACCCAGATAAACCCTACGTGGTCGGGCAGGTGACCCCAACCTGTTCACGTCCGATCGGCGAATCTAACCACGGCCGCCTTTGTGAAAGGCAAGTGCGTTATCCACTGCAACACCCAACCCATCCTCGATATCCAGTGGTTAGGCTCCCTTCCATAACGCTAACCTTCGCTCTCTACACCCCTGGAATATGTCATAGCAAAATTGAAGGCTCAGTGTGCAGCACCTTGAAGATTAGACGAGAAGACTAGTTTGATCATTTGATGTACATCAAAAGAATCTCGCGGTCGCGTTACGGTAACAATTGATAGGCTCTGAAGTCGGTCGTCTCTCCTTTGTAATTTTCAAAGGACAGGTATCAGTCTAGCGATTGGTCAGTTGTTTTTACCCGAGACCAATCAAACAGCTATATTCGTGCCTTCAATTTTGCTATAACATATTCCAGGGATGTCCCTGGATAAAGAGGATGCAACCATCCACACTTCTGTCATATGTATACATATAGCATATATTGTAAATTCAAAATACAGTGGCTGTGTGTGTGTATTTATTACCATCCATGAAATAATCTCGAATCGGCCATTTTATGTATTAATATTATTTTCACATTCCGTCCCTGTATGTTGTTTCTGCACTTCCGGATTCCGAAATTGTACGAAACCACTCGTTACATCTCGGCAGATAGTACCGGAATCAGCCGAGATTAGACGAATTATACAAAATGCAACAACAATGCAACAATTAAACGCAAAACCTGAAGCACATTCCTTCATATATACTTATACATATGCTATAGGTCTTTTCAACATTTTATCATTAGGTTTAATCCGTGAATGAAAATTTAACTGTTGTGTGGACCTCTGTGTAATTCTGTAGTGTTCTCACGTCAGAAGTGATCAAGTCCCAGCGTAGTCAGGAAGAAAGCTTTAGGTAAGCTAAGGAAATAGATGTGAGAAACAGTTTAACCCATTTCATCATCATTAGGTTTATATTTTATATGAAAAAAGCAATACCACTATTTTATATACTGTCACTTTTATCTCTGTTTATATACCATTTTGTATATGTTTTTTACTTCATGTGTAAAATAACTTTTTAACTATAAAATAAAATCTGCTTCAGAAAACGACAGCTATCCAAATATTGAAAATTTTCATCAAGAGACATACGTATACTTGTACAGGCAGCTCTATCGGAATCCTGTATCTAAGAGTTGAAAGCGTAGCTGTACTGTACACGTGTACAGGGATTTGTTGACATGATTTAATAGGAGTTAAATCAATAGGTTTGTTATTAAAATATGAATAAAATGTTCTATTGATTTGAAAATTATGTACATGTACTTCTTAAATAAGGAAAAATATTACATGCCTAAATGTTAAAAAAAGAAAGGGAACTTACACCGTTCACTTCGTCTGGTCACAAGCTAACTGCGTTACACATTCGGCTACATCGGACATAGACGAATTGTGAAATACAAACTGTTAAAACCTAAGAAACACCTGTTGCAGTTTTCATTATTTTGAGCACTTTCCTAAAGGAGGACCATTTTCCGGCATACAATTTGTTTTTGCATATTCAAAAGTTGGTCCTCGAATGGGAAAGTGTTGAAAGTATTTTTGTAAGCCTGGCAAACCCGATCACTTTCATAGATATCGTGTATATGGCTTTATTTGTAGTATCATAATTATCAACAATACCTATTATCTCAGCAGCTCAAACATTCATATTTAATTGGTTTTATATCTATTCAATGCATATTCGCTACCTGAACTTATTTATGCATTAATGTTGTTTCCCGTTTTGATAAATGCCGACTTGGGGAAATAAGGGCAGTTTTCCGCCATAGCTCTTTAAAATTAATTGAAAACCATATCCAACGAAAATTTAACGAGACGAATTATAGATGAAAGATAACGAACAACATGAAAGTAATGTTGAACATTTATTGTTAACCAAAATAGATCAAATCAAATCATGTAACATTAAGTTACGTAAGTAAGGCACTCTAGAAGGAGTATGTTTGTACATTTAAATATGACACTCGGGAGTACTTCGATCTTCACACAAGGAAGTACTACTTGCCGGACTTTTGTTTTTCCCGTTCTTGGTAGGGGCTACATCTTCGTGTGATTTCCTCTTCCTCACCTTCATCCGCTGGATCGAGATCTTTACATACAAAATATACCTCATTATAACAATTAAAAGCAAAGCCGGATGACGTCTTTTGGAAAATGATATATTCGTTAATAGCTATACGTTTCCAAATATGCGATTTCTTTTCGCACGATGAACATTTGTAAACTATGTTTTCACAGCACTCCTGTATATATTCAAGAAATAACTATTTGACTCTACGTGACGGGAATGCGCGAAAACGGCAGAAATCTACACCGCTTTGTCACGACCTATGACAGGCATTGTGTAATTTAAACTGATATTGTTATCCTCCCAATGCAAGTTATTGAAACACATTTGAATTCAAAACAGTGTACAAAATGTATTATACATGTTAGAATGCAGAATATGTGGAAAAGTTGTTAAAGAGATATGTGTGTTTATTGTTATTTTTTGGTGGTGATGGGGGTCTACGAGATAAAGCGAAAGTTTCACAAGTTTGATATATACTATATCACCTAAACTGCATATAAATGAATAAAAGTATTTCCTCATACATATTGTTGAGGTATAAGTATGAAAGGATTAAATAGGTAAAATTAAGGTAAACATGTATCCGAGAGATACCTGGCGCGCGAACACATACCTATAAAATTATCAAGAGATATATACAGAGGAAAACGACACGTTAATTTTACTTAACATACCTCAGTCAATATAACCACATATCTACGCTTGTGCAAGTGTATTTCACACACAACAAACAACAACGAATAAATATTGTCCAATTCATAATGTATATATATATGACATTGACATCAAACAATGCTATACATAACGATAAGTAATTTTAACAACGAATGTTTCATTTCAGACCAACAACAACAACAACAAAACAATAGATGGTCTTACGTTTAAAATGAAGCGGCTCGTTGTTTTTTTTACCTTCAGCCTCAATCAGAGCGTCTTGTAATAGTATTTCGTCACTTCTGGCAGCCTCCGTGCTTTGCTCTTGTTTCGTTTTTGCTGAACTGTCTGGTTTGCCGGCCTCAGCCATTACCTGTAAGTGCGAAACAAAATCCATTCATTACAATGCACGGATAACATGTTATCAGAAGTCAAGATTCAACCCATATATACATGTAATACCTGATTACACCGTGGGTTAGGTATACAACGGAATGAAACTACACAATGACTGTCCCGCAGCATATGACTAATTGTACATCACGTGATTTCTGAATAGTGGCGTCGTTACATTGTTAAACAGTAACAGAAATAATGTTGCCAAAAACTGCATTGAAATCGGTCGACCGGTTACCAAGTTATGTACGACAAGTAGACGTTGAGCTTTAATTTTTACCTGGTATTCAAGCATCGTATCTTATTAGAACGGCCTCACTGAAGTAACGGCCCTAGTAAAACGGCCCTACCTGTGTATATATTGTATATACTGTATAGCACTGTACTACAAATGCATAATACAAGTACATCACTTAAAAGTATGTTAATAAACGTACATGCACTTTCAAGAAATAAACATATAGGTAAATGTACAAATAAAACTACATTTAGCTCTGCATCAAAACATAGAAGGATGTGCTCTGTTTGTACTAGGTTAAACATAACAGAAAACCAAAGATTGAAAGTGAAACATGTCATTTATTTAATAGAATAAATGACGGTATAAAATATCATCTTTTTACTTATTGTACACACTTGTACAAAGGTTTCTGTTACACAAGATGAAACAAAATAATTAGAACCCAATTATATACAAAGATGGGGATCAACTTGAACTGGCTGCGCATGCGTGTTGCATTCCAATATAATTTGTGGATGTATGCCAGTACGAGTTACTTCCCTTGCCCCAAACATAAATTAGAATGCGGCGGCAGCTGTGTAAAACTAGCTTTTCGCACGCACAGTTTCGTATTTTTCTACCGCAAGTATAACTAACACCAATTAAAAATATTATCAATTCCGTCAGTGAGATGAAACCCGTAAGGGCGGATTCATGAAGGCGCGAAACCCGTCATCCATCCATCCATCCATCCAATATTATCAATAAGTTCAGTTGATATATTTAAAAATTAATTATTATATTAACGCATATATTTTAAAATATTTGATGGTTATTTTCTCGTTGTAGGCATGTTGTAATATATTATCGGGGTGTGTTTAAACTTATTCCCCAGGGTGTGATACCGGGTGGGCATTTTTGAGAGGACATATGTTACACGGTATACTGTTTAAGTATGGACCGTTCGAGTGGTTGACGTTCTGTAGCATTGTGCATATCTATTCATCATGTTTCATCTAATTTACTTCACTGTTTCATTTTGTACATAATGAATTGTAGAACTTTATAAAACGTGTTGTCATTCATTGACCTGTAGCCAGCTGAAGTTAAGTCGAGACAGAACCACAGAGTTGACGAACGAAAAATCACTATACGAGGACAAAACTTTCACAGTGCATACGTTTCCAGCGTAGCCGAAATCGATATCGATTTTATGGACAACTCTTATACATTTTACACCTTTGTGTGCATACGCTTCACTGGTCATTTGTCTGATGAAGGTGACAGTGTACATATCGTACTAGTCACCGAAACGTCACATAGAAAATTTTATTGGTTGTGTAAAAAGAACTCATAAGAACAAAGTTGTTTAGAAAGAATAGAAAAGATAAGATCCCAACTTTAGTCGCCTCTTACGATTATGCAATGGGGGCAGCAGGTACAATTCTTACGCCCTACCTGTGGGGAGATGACATAAAAAAAGCAATCTATATCAGAAGAGAAGACACCTAACAAAGAATATATAATTCTTACTGACATTGGCATTAAACATAAGTTGAACTTGTACAAAAGTTTTTTAATTTCATCACAAACAATGTACATATTAAACGTGTCGCAACGTTTCAAGGCCGACTGGTCCCTTTGTCAAGCTCTGAGTGAGCGACATGTATTGATTTACCTGTATAACGATATGACGAAATTTTATATTTTGTATGTCACCTGGTGCGTTTCGCCTATTGATATAGTATCGTATCGTATACACACTGTATCAAATAGGTCAAGTTGAACTTATTTCTAGGGAGCATGATAAGGTAATTTTGTAAAATGTTGGATTTCCACTCAAATAATTTTGAATGTATTTTATCAGACAACAATGATATGATATATGTTACTGTCTCTATCGGCTGGGAGTATAAATGGATGAGCCATTATAATGGAGACACGGTAGTCTAGTGGTAAGACGCCGGGCTCCTGACCGAAGGAGGGTTGAAGGTTCAAGTCACGGCACGGAACTGTGTTGTATCTTTGCCCAAAATACTTTACTCCGTTTATTCCAGTCTACTCAGCTGTAGATGAGTACGTGGTTGGGCAGTGCTATAATTGTTAATTGCTAGCTGTGAGCACCGAAATGGAGGAACCGGCTGCATGTTCCCCAGGGATTGGAGAAAGAAACAAAGGATAATAATTTATGAACCGCTTTGAGACGACCTACGAACTAGTTTGTACTAAAGCAGTATATGAGAACCTCGAATTATTATTATCATTATTATTATATAATGTGAAACATACCGCCTCTGCATTCCATGGTAAGAAAAGCCGATCATATATGGCGCAAAATGTTTGATCACAGAGTGATAGGCTTCCAGATGTGAGGTTTGTTGACCGTTAGAGAGCATTTGGATGTCTCTCTTTAGGTATTGGAAGGACAAAATCAATCGTTAACCTTTGTTTCTGAAACACATAAAACAAGTTATTGATATCTCTAAGACTTATTGAAGTCTCCATCAGTGATTCTTTACTTACAAATACAAAACTAATTTGACAGTGAAAAAGGATTCAGGAATCTTTATAGGACGGTAATATATTTGATTGCTATGGCACAGTATAATAATATCATGTCATTACTAAATGCCATCGCAATTAGAAAAGCATAGTTGACAAAAAGACTTTCTACTTTTGAAAAACAAAAACATTATAAACACGTTTTATTAACATTTTTGCCAATTAGTACAAACATGTACCTGGTTTCAGCCATTTCTTGTTTCTGCGAGAGGGGTTCATAGGTGGATGGGAACATAATGGGAAGAGTGATCCGTGATGGTGTCCTATGCTGGCCCAATTCTGCAGCATCATATCCCCATTGCTATCTGGTGTTGATGATGCAACCCAGTAGAGGTGTTTAGGGATGCTCTTAATCCAACCATGTAGTTCAGCACAGTCCCTCTCTTTTGAATGGCCACAAGTTTCTTTTTTAAACCTAAATAAAATATAAATGTTCAAACAAAATAAAAAGTTCAGTTTAAGTGGTAGGATGTGAAGCATTTTAAATCATCCTTATGTTTTGTTGTTGTTGTTGTTGTTGTTGTATTGTTTTACAGGCTATCAGCAATGCTAGTCGTTAAGAGTCAAACAATATCATAAAACATATCTATGTACTTCTTTTGTTTTAATTTAGAATCTGGTTTTTGCCAACATAACAAAGCATGTGAATGTGGAACAGCATTTTCAATTGCAAGGATACTCCTCAAATTTGAGTTCAACTTTTACTTACCTTTTGCAACATGCCAGACGTCAAAACAGTGTCGGATGTCAGTCATGTTCTACCTGACCCCCTTCTTTATTTGGACATGTCTGTCGGCGACAATCCTCTCGATCTCAATTCCTTTATCTTTAAGCTGATGGATGGTCCTGAGGAGTCCCTCTTTCTCCGTGTGGCATGATCTCTTTACTTCATTACTATGTAACAAAAACAAAGATGAAGTATTGTTAATAGAAACAAAATCGGTGAGTAATCAGATTGTTATTAGTACCTAGCAGCATACCCAAATTGGAATTTAATACCAAATTTGTCATTCAAAAAGCTTATGGCGCAAAGCTAAATTCAAACTTTGCTAGGAATCTAAACATACCGCTTCATATACCACTGAAGTCTAATAAAATGTATCGCTTGATTTTTGATTACTACTAATCTATGGTGTAAATATAAACTAAATCTGCTGATGGGTTTGTGAGATGTCGAGATGCCATACACATAACCTTTTTAGGATGAACAGACAGACAAAGAGACTATGTTACTCCACACCAACCCCCACTTGCCATGGTTTCGTGTTTCATTATGTTACAGAGTTATAAATACTGTTAATGCCAGTCAAGTGTTGTAAAATTTCACTACGCTGATAACAAAGACTACTGTTTCATATCTGTTATATTGTTTTTTTATCATTTTTCTTACCTGCACAATTCTCCGCCAATACATATCTGTTTACAGGCATTTCTCGTCTCCTAAAAGTAATATAAATGTAAATTTTATTTATTTTACAACAATTATGAAACAACTTATTTCAACTTATATCAATCACTCTTGTTGGCTCAGATGTTAGCGTACTGGGTGTCTTGTTGCGGGAGGAAACCGGAGTACCCGGAGAAAACCCACGTGGTCGGGCAGGTGACCTGGGTACAAGAGATGGCAAGATTGCCTGGTGGTACAGACCCTATCATACTCTGGCTTGTCCACCTTCTATCGTAAGTACAATCTTGTTCATTTGTTATACATGACCCAGTAAAACAATATTATTGTACATTTTAGCCTTCCTATAGAATGCAAGGCAAGAAAGGTTTTTGGTTTGAACCTAGATCCTCTAAAAGCCTTAATATTTATATATGTTTATATATGATCTAAAAGGAAATTGGATTAAGTAGTTACAATATATGTTTTTGATCATCATAACAGTTTCCTTATCAGTTAGGGTTGTGCTACTTATTGATACTTTTCTGACAGAAAGTCATTAGTTGTTGACAATTCTCCCTTCGGTAACATGCATTGTCAATCTAAGTAACATCATCCTCGATACTTCAAGGGTTACGCTCACTTTCGCTGTGCAGAGAGCGAAAGTGAGTGTTACCCCTGCAGTATCGAGGATGAGATAACACAATCAAATCATGAAATAAGGACACCGAAAAGGATACTCTCAAGGGAGGCGTTTTAAAGCACTCTAAACATCAGGAAATGTTCCAAAATACGAACACCACGTAGTCGATTGTGACAGGCGAAACATTTGGGGAAAATATTTCTGCACTAGTGGTTCCTCGGTTTTTTACTAGAAATTACCACAAATATTAGAGAATATGTTATAGTATATTTGGACATAAAAGTAAGCGTTCAGAGTAATGTTACACGTTTTAGGGTTTAGTTAAACTTTCTGTAAAAATGCCACCCCAATGATGGTATATATGAGACGGATGAAAAGCTATCGATGTCGAAAAATCGATCCCACCTTAAAAAAAGACTTTTTATTTTAAGAACTTATTGTAACCAAACTGTTTGTCCATATTCCGTTGCTAAAGACGATCAATAATAGAGTAACATGTCCTTGTTTTCACTTATTTTTTTTTAACACACAGGATAAGACGAAAGAATCTAAAACCAATAATTTTACTACGAAGCAAGTAGAGAATGGAAGAGTTTTTCCCCTTCGCGCGTATACGAGATTATCTTGAAACTCCGGTCTTCAATTATTTCAAACTACTATACGTAAAACGTATTTCGTTATTTCCGTATTTGTGTCAAAAACTTTACGGCCATCTGTTTATGTTTTTGTATATTTCATAAGTGATAACAGTTATGTCAAACGCATGTGTGAGAAGATGAATATTTTTGAAGCGAATTACTTAGGATCCCTGTCCCGCTGCACTGGTTTTTCTCCATATACATTGTACAGTAACCTCCCCATAACTTCCGTTTAAAAACAACCGTAGCAAAGATAGGGCAGACCACTTCCGTTGACCAGGAAGTTAAAAATGGTAAGAGCGACAGTAATGTAACAAGTTGTGGTGACCCAGAGTTCGAATCCCTGCAGGCCATGCTGATTTTTTGCAATCAGAATACTGATATTGTTGATAACATTTTGTTTAAGTATCGCAAGGTATGACTTTCCCTCCGATTATTTATCGACGCTATGGTTCTGCCGGAGAAAAACAGTTAACAGTACCTAGCTACAGTTTTTGGCAGGGGTTCGAGGATCTTTATATATGTTAATAGATAAATTAGCAAAATTATAAATGCGAAGTAATAGGTCGCTTTGTCAAGAATTTACCATGTAACAATTACAAATCACAAAAATTAAAACTTTGAAAAGCAGCGAATATGAAACAATTGCACATCACAAAATTTAGATTTAGAATAGAGAAAACGCAGTTACCACTGAAATTGCATGCTGATTCATATAAATATACATACATTGCGAATTATAGTCCTGTCCATCCAGGTAACGCTCTGACGTCGGACAGCTCCTCAGATGCGGACAGGCTGTCACAGCTACTGCGGTCCACGGAACGACGGTCTGTAGTTCCCGCTGTCCTCTTATGAACTATATACTTCACCGTGATGTCCCTTTAGGTGACAAACACATCGCCAGTCCCTGAAGTGCAATGAACATCACGCATGACTAAATGCAACGAAAGAAAACATTCTACTACAAACTAAAACATGATCTCACGAACAAACAAACAAAACTATTTGCACTGCGGGGTTTCCCCAGACCCTCTAAGCAGCTCGTGTTACATACTTACTATCCACAGCTCTGAAATGATGAAACAGTCGATAAAAACACTGTCTAAGCGAGAGTTCACTGTTTGCATTCGCCAGGGACATGTAAATACAAAAGGACACCCTAGATAATATCGACTGTACTCACTACAAACTTGTGTCTGATGACCGATTTTCGTTTCAATTATTTTTGTTGCAACACCTAAAGTATTGTATTGATGCCGACTATTTAAGGCGGTCTAAGGCATTGTATTAGGATTATGGGTTTTGTTTTGCCACTTCCGGAGCGACTTTTTTGTTTTAAATATTCCTGTTAAATTTATTTCATTTTAATGTTTATTACAAATGAAAATTCGAAAGCACCGTTCCAAAACACACAAATAAGGTGGTACATCATTATCTGGCCAAGGCGTGGGTAATTGTACGCAGGGCGAAACTCCCTCAATTTATTGACTTGACCTGTTTACTTCAGCTTACCTAAAGTTCGATCAACGCATCTTTTGTAAGGTATTTTGTTCATACAAACTCGTCTGTACAACTGAAGTCTTTTAGAAAATTGTCGTAATAAGAAAACGCCCTCTGAGCTACAACTGGCCTTGAGAACGGCAGTTCTTTTATATACGAAATGAGAGAGCTAATATCCACTAACATCGGGTGACGAACTCGGGTGTTTTGTAAAATGAAATGTTTATTTTTCTTCAGACAACTGTCTTGGTTTTTATCGGGCACCCGGGTATAAGATTACTCTAATGAATTATATTTTTTGTCGTTGTTGGTCCTCTGCTGTATTCCCATGATTAAACCACGTTTACTTTGTCAGAAAACAGACTATACCTAGAGAAGATTTAGTAATTGTTAACACGAAAGCATTACTGATTTCAAATATTGACCTTGATTATGTTATAGATGTTAATTTCAATAATGTAGGTGTTGACTTCGTGGATAATCATAAATACCTGGGAGTAGTTCTGGATAATATTTAAGGATTGAATTCTGTTTTGTTGAAGTTTATGAGGTATAAACCTCAATGGGTCTTGAGACAAATTTTATGAACTGCGAAGCAGTTCATTTTGAATTTGTCTCAAGACCAATTGAGGTTTATACCTCATAAACGTCAACAAAATGGGATTCTATTCTTATATTTACATTCGGAGCGATGATATTTGTTCGGATAATTTCTAAAATATCGGTCTTGTGCAAGTCTAACCCCACGGAAGGTATTAAAACGTATGACGTCATCACTCACTGTGAGACGTCGTCCTGGTAAGATGAATAAGCAAATTAAGAAGTAAATTATTATTTGAATTCAATTGAATACTTCTGACAAAAAAATATAAATTGAAAACAATCTATGAGTGGAACTACTTCCCGCGCTCCGCGAAATAACAGAGTAATCAGGTTGATAATATGCTGATGTATTCATACGCCAACCGAAAAGTTCATTGAAAAATAACCTTTAAAATGTTAAGTAGTATATTGAGTCCAAGTTCAGTAGAAATGTAAATATTTGTAAATGGAGTAACCATATGGATAATATATGGCAAAAAGTTTCAAACCAGGAAAGTGTACTGCGCAGACTAAAATATATATTAAAAAGACCAACTCTAGATAAAATAAACAGATCCTATATTCTTCCATTACTAGAATAATGTTGCGAGGTATGGGATGGGTGTACTCTCGGTGACGCAGACAAACTATAAAATCTTGAACTTGAGTCTGCACGGATAATCACGGGTTTATTCCAGCAGTCATCGTTATACTCTGAAAGTGGTTCGAACCCTTATCTCAGAGAAGACTTAGGTGAAAAGCACTCTTTTTGTTTTACAAAATTCACAATAATTTCACACTCACCTATCTTACTTCTCTACTGTCTCCACTTGTCTCAGAAAATTCAAAATACAACCTCCGTATTGCTGATAATTATTCTCTACCTAATTTCCAAATTCACCTTTCAAACTCATCTTTTCCCCTTCTACAGTCCGACTTTGAAATCAATTAGACCTAGACACAAGACATAGAGTTTCACACACAGTGTTTTAGAATACTCTTCTAAATCTTCAAAAGGGACTATTTCCAGTTATGTTAAAATTACATAGGAGCCTGCCCACTCATAACTTTTGTTTCAGAAGTGCAACGAGATTGATACTGCTGTTTTAACTTTTTTCAATCCCTATTACATCTGATGATTTTACTTTGAATAATTCTTCTAATTATTTAGATGATNCAATAAGACCTAGACACAAGACATATAGTTTCACACACAGCGTTTAAGAATACTCTTCTAAATCTTCAAAAGGGACTATTTCCAGCTATGTTAAAATTACATAGGAGCCTGCCCCCTTATAACTTTTGTTTCAGAAGGGCAACGAGATTTATGCTGCTGTTTTAACTTTTTTCAATCCCTATTGATCTGATGATTTTACTTTGAATAATTCTTCTAATTATTTAGATGATTAATTAACCTAATTACAGCATGGGGGTCGAAAAATGGAAAATCCGCCTAAAAGTATATTTCTGGAAAAAATTCTTATTTTAGCATCGTAAAACTTGTGAAAGGACATTTTCTTTCATGTAGTGCTTTAATAATATATTTGTCATCCAGAATGTGAGTTTAATCGATTTTGTGAAAATTTTAATGTTAAAAATTTAACTTTTCATTCTTATTATTCTTGTATACCAGAAATATTTATAGTATGAAGAAGTGGTGTTATTTCAAATAATAAGTTGAGATAGAATGAATGTTTAATTAACAGAGAACATATATTTGGAAAAGATTTGTTGGTTTACTACTATTCAAGATGGCCACCAAAACATTTATTATACTGCCTAATCAGTTGTCAGATTCCTAGACAATTTTCTTGCAATATGAACGGAATTCAGAGATTGAATGTTTATTTGTTACTTTGTTTATATATATATATATATATATATACATATCAAAGTTAGACGCCGAATTAACAGCTGATGACATTTATAGATAATGTTTTGCAAGATGCAAGAGTAGGAAATGTGTTCAAATGGCAGACTTGGGGGAAAAAAAAGGAAGGAAAAAATGATGCGAGGCTTTGAGTTGATTTACAGGAAAACAGCTTATTTCAATCTTTGTTGGAGCTTCTTAGCTCTTGGGAGTAACTGTTTTGGATTTTGAAGATTGCCATGATAGTCAAGATAATAAATTTTACTTGATATATGAGCACACATTCCAATAGTTTTTTTTTACCAACTGGGCATTGGCAGTAGTAATCTTTTATTGGATAATTATCATTTGGTGTCGTGCTGTACTGAATCCAATCATAAAGCATTTGAGCTAGTATATCTTTGATAAACTTGGCCATTTTCCACTCCGACGGCTTTCTTCAAAAGTACTTTTCATTGAACAAGGGAGATAACCTCTTATTACTCTCGCCAAGTAGGCATCAGGTTGCACAACACTAATTCAGCATGCGCCCTCTGATAACGGTTCTATATGGTGTATTGCCATAAGTGCTATTATATTTATTCTGGGTTTTTTTTGCTGGAACTAATCTGACAAGGGATGAGATCTTGAGAATGCTGATTCACACATATATCATAGTCTTAATTCATTCTGACTTTGCTTGCTTGGGAGAGCTGGTTGTTTTCTCCCTCTGAACCAAACAATTTGTTTTAGAGGAGAGCTGATTGTTTTCACCCTCTGAGCCAAACAATTTGTTTTTGTAAGTAGATAAATGCGCAAGTTCTGTCTTTTCTGTCAGTTTCCGGTGATCTTTGATAAATTGGTCCCCGCATCCAGATGAGACATGCAGTCACAATCGTTAGCACTTCCTCAATTATAATCAATGAAGCAGTTCGATATTGAGTTCTCAAAATATCAAATGCTTAAGAAGGCCATGAAAAGACTCTACAATCCATGAGTATGTATTAACTGTTCTGTCAATGTTAGCCTGTAGATCAGAGTGTTGTATCTGGCCAGTCTTAAGATGTAAGTGCATACTGGTATTAATACCAGATACCTCTAACATTGGCAGGACTTCTTGGAGTCTTGCTCCAACCATGTGAGCTTGTCTATGATGGTGTTACAGTGTTCAAAGTGAAGCCATCAGGTAGAGCTGTGCTCATGAATTTAAGATAGTTACGCTCCTTCTCGCCACCGTAAGACATTCTCTGAAGCTTATGATCAGCACTTTCTTTTAATATAAATATATTAAGGCAGTGACTTTGTTTCCAAAGAATGTTTCAGAGAATAAAGTCTTGTGTGAAAGCCTCTGTTCCTTACTCAAATGGCCAGAACCAAGGAACACTTGAACAATAGATTTATTCAATGCGTGTACTAAATAATGAAAGTTTGGTGTTTTTAATTACAATGCTTGGAAATGCCAAAAAGAGCGGAACACTTAATTGCAAGAGATATCAGTTTTCATCTTAACCCAAAACAGTAAAAGAGTGTTTTGTGTAGTTTTCGTATATACTGAATAAGAGAGAAATAGAACCAAGCACGAATGGGTTTTGAGAAATTGTTCTTTGACCAACCTGTCAAAGCTTTGCAGCCAGTGTCATCCAAGAGACGAAAATTGAGAGTGAAGGCTGATTGATTCTTTGATCAGATGTACGACACTTCTAAAAGGTNCATATATGTATTTTTGCATTTCGTGTACCTTTCCATTTAAAAGACTTCATTCAGATGCGATGGCAACCTTCACCAATACATTAACTCTTTATTATGAGATGAATATTAACAAATGAGTATGAAATATCCCCTAAAAGCAATGTAAAAAAGAAAATCTGATCACAAAATGTATACAAAATTATAACTGTGTGTACAAAAACAAATTCTAAAAGTGACAAGGATCTTACATTTTATCTCAAAATTGATTGTTAGCAAAAAAAATAGCAAATTTGAATTGGGATTTTTTGTGCGACCTTACATGAACTGAAAGGTTTATTGTAGGCTTGCAACGAATTTCATTACAAACTACCTGTAGTCAGGTGCAATGCTTTTTGGTGTACGCCAGGGAGATGTCTTAGGCCCTCATCTTTTAGGGTACACAGGGTACTTTGTTGTGCGAAATGAAAAACTTTCCACCTCTTTTTTGGACTGAATTTTCAATGCACAACCGTAATCCGGATTGTGTTAAACGTTAAAAAAATGTATGACTGCTATTATAATACTTCGTGGTAAAAGCATTTTGAGTGGCATCATACAAATGTTGAGCCGATCATTGGCATTGTAAACTGTTCTGCATGCTTAGATATTTTTCGGTAGGTTCTGGTGCTCTAAATGACATCACAAGACATACAATTAACGCTTTTCACGAAATGTGACGACAAGGTTATAAATGCAAAATCGTTTGCTAGTAACCTAAATGCTGAACACATTACTTTCGCAACGGCAGACCATGATAATTGTTAATTTACCAAAATCTGCCTGAAAATGCTTCCCGATATCGATCGCGAGATTGCTTTCAAATTTATAGCAGTGGTACAAATTTGAGTGTACCAATTTATTATACTAATATAAATACCTGTACATGTATTAAACATAAATGCATATTTTTTTTATTTAATTTTCTGCAGTTTCCAACCTACAGGCAGTCAGAAGTCAGAAGTTTTCTACAATTAACTCAAACTTCCTGTATGTACAGGGAAACTAGTATTTTGAAATGAGAGAGTGAAATAAAACAAAATATGTGAACAGATTTGTTTTATTTATTCAAAAAATCATACCAGAAGACACGACGTATTAGGACTGTCACAATATATCGGAAAACAGGTATATCGCAATACACGGGTATGTCGTATCGTACCACAATACCGAGAGAAATATTGCTGTATCACAATATTTTTCAAAGGCATACTTTATAAATCTGCTTGGTGTTTTAACTTTGCAAATTACTACAAATTCTAACAGATAATCCTAAATCTATGTCATCCATATTATGTATGATTAAGTCTGATAACATTCTGATAACAACTTATATAAAATTCAGCACATCCTTCCTTTGACAATATATTGGGATACGTATCGCAATATATCATTCTGTATTGCAATATATCGTGATACACTCTTAGCGTATTGTGACACCCCTACGACATATATATATGTTATGCCGTGACGGCGCTAAAAATTAAAAGATTTATTTTGACGTGGTTTTTTTTGTAGTGCGTTATCACACCCCAACATAGTTTTCCAATGGGAGTCATGACCCCCATTGGGAAATTCAGGGGTTAGTAGGTATGTCGATGTGTTCCGTAAAAAGACTAGAACCTAACTGATTTACAAAATATCATATCATAGTTAAATATGTACAATGAAGGTAATTATCTAAGCTTTGAGTGACAGGTGACACTTATTATAGGATTAATTACATGTGGTCCGCGTCCAGAATCTTATGGTAAAGACAAGTACACCAATCCTGTTGCGTAATGAACAATGGTAATGATTTATTCTAACAAAATAATGTGCTTAGGGATATAAAACGTCACACGTGAGTCTTATCTGAAATATCACAAAGGGTATAGATATCAAATCCCGTCTTGATGTCATATAAACTTGTTTTGTCACATTTGAGTTACTAGACATGAACGATTAGAAATACAAATATAATAATTGATTGTAAGATTTTTAAAATGAAATGTCTAGAAATGGAACTTAATATAAGGAGTTTAAAGAATCACATACTTTTCTAACTTAAATCTCATAGGTTCTTGATAAATAAGCATAAAAACTGCAAAAATAATAAAGACTTATATAATAAATTGGAAAAATGGCTTCTCTTATAAAATGACATGAACAATTATCATTATACTGTAAAGAAACCCCCCAGATGTCTAAGCTTTGCAATCCCCCCCCCCCCCCCCCCCCTGTGTGTGTATGTGTGTACAGTATATACTTAGTCTGTCTCTTGTAAAGAGGTGTCCGATGTGAAGGGAATTGTAATCAATGTAATGTATATATGCTTGTTGACTTGTGTGTAAATGTGTTGTTTACAAAAAAATAAAAAATAAAAATAAAAAATACAGTTTTTCAGGAACAAAGAGTTACTTTCATTAATTACTTTCATCACTCATTTATCGCAAATTTTCAATGTGACACTTTTAAGAGATATTTAAAAACTGATTTTTACATTGTTACGCCGAGAGGCCACTTCAATGTTTTTGGAAAATGTTGTGCATGGTAGTTAACCATTGAACATGGAGACTTGATGTTTCTACTATTCTTAACGATGGAGGCCGCAATGATGTTATCATACAAGGTTTGGTTTTATATAATTATGTCTTTGTATTAAATTGCCCTTCCAAGTTATTCTAAACTCTGTCGATTGCATCATGGTTGGTTGGCAGATGGGTTTTATGTCTACACTTCGATGACGAAGTCGGTGTTCGGTCGACGTGAGGGGGTAAGTTGCCGCTTACCGGGCCCTCTGAGATTCTAAAGTCCTGTCCACGGCCATACAGGTTACGCTCTGAGGTCGGACAGGCTGTCACAGCTACTGCGGTTCACGGATATGAGCGACGTCCTTATAGTCTTCGCTGTTCTCCTATATGCGATTGCAAGATTGATTTTTGATTTTGAAGGTTTTACTTCTGCTATTACGGCCTTTCGGCCTTTCAGTAGACGAGAACAGATAGGAAATGGAAATAGATGGGACAAAGTATGGAGAGAGAAAAGGAGTGAGTAGGAGAGGGTAGAGGTGGAGGAGATAGAAGTCGTCTGTCCTATTGACCTAGATCAGCTTATATAATGAGTATCCCAGACAAAGTCAGAGGGACAGTAGTGACCACAGGGAGAAAGTTGTCCTCGCGCGACTACGCATGGCCATACTTATATTACACATGCTTACCTTTTACGAAACGAAATGCAACGTTATTGCTATGCTTGTGACCAACCATTTACTCAATCATTAAATCTCTAAATCTGTTCAGGGTCCAGATTGTGTTTGTTCTAGTGAATATACACAGGGGCCGCTACGGTAGCAGGATTAGTCAGAAGAACCGAGATTAACAGTTAACGAAACCGTAAATTGAACTTCAAATCGATAAATCAAGAGCATTATGCAAATAAAAAGGAAAAAAATACTCGGAAACCATTGAAAAAACACAGGGATAATTAGACTAGGTACTCAATATGGTTACGTGTCATCTTTTTCAATTCAACGACTCCATCCATCATGTGAATCTTGATCAAATTCTAGTATAAATATAAACTTTATTTATTTTACAACAATTATGAAACAAGTTATTTCAACTTATATTAATCACTCTTGTTGGCACGGATGTTAGCGCGTGGGGTTCTAAGTGTGGGAGGAAACCGGAGTACCCGGAGGAAACCCAAGTGATCGTGCAGGTGACCCCAACCTTTTCACGTTCGATCGGGGAATCGAACCCCGGCCGCTTTGGTGAAAGGCAAAAGCGCTATCCAATGCACCACCTGACCATCCTTCGGTAACTAGTAACTTTATCTTCAAAATGAGAACCGGGGACATTTTATTTTTTAATTAAAATTATCACCGTTTTTACTTAAGGATCCATGTCCCACTGGACTATGTTTTTTCCTATCTAAATTAACCGTTTAGGTATGACAGTAGCACAGTAAGGCCAGGAAACTTCTGTTGACCAGGTAACTCGATGTGTTAGAGCGATAGTATACATTGTATAACATTCTGAGGTCCAGAGTTCGAATTCCGGTTTAGCCCCGCTGAATTTTTACACCCATATCACTTTTTGATATTATGTTTTGTTCATTTCATATTTATAGCTTCTATTAAAAGTCCTTCGAAAGTTTTTTTCTTTTCAGAAATAAATTATCAATGCTATATTCCTCTTGGATAAAAAGTTAAAGGTCTAATGCTGACGGCTTCCTCGCTCCCTAGATACGTGCTTTGACCTGCTGTTAGTTCAATATTTACTTCCGTATAACATTTAAAGATTGATCTGTCATTACACATAACATTCGATTACTAGCCGGGCCCAACAGGTATGCTTTCACAATAGTGATGTAATTCAGGTGTAATTATGGGAGTTTTGTGTTATGTAATACTGGTTTGACTTGACACTGGGGCCATGGATTGTCTCGGAATACGTTTTATACGACCAGCGAGGCAAATACTGTCGATCGTAAACCGAGAGTTAACATAAAGGCGATGATCTGTGATTTTTTTTGTAGAGTCATGGTTACCACGTAAATATTGATATTAAATAGCAGCAGATAGACTGGGATACGTAATAGTTCAATATCAACAAGGCAAACCCAGTCTATCAATGATTACGCTTTAAAGCCGAGTGGTAACATACACTGTACATGCGACGATCTGTGTTTTTTGTTAAGTCATGGTTACCACGTAAATATTGATATTGAATAGCAGCAGATAGATATAGGATCCTACATGAGTTTCGCGTTTCATATGAGATATATGAAACGAGTCTAAGGATTTTTCAATTTAGCGGTACTCTGGCGAGCAAAAATGATATATTCGTGATGAGTTTCATTAATTTCATATGAAATAAAAACGCATATATATAAGATCCTTTATATCACATAAACAAGATTTATGGGATTTATTCGTGCAAAACAGCAATTTTCATGCAACCTTGAAATGTAAAAAGCCGCCTTTTGAACTCCAGTGCGTGCGTCTGTAAGTCCACAATAACATATAAAGGCGTATACGCTTCATGTCGCGCTGAAACATGCAACATGTTGATGACCGTTTCACCTTGATACACGTTATACATGTGCCGATACAGGGGGAAGTGTGTTAAATCTTCCAAGATTTAATGAAACTATTTCAAATAAAAGAAATATATAGAGAAGTAGTGTTTCTTTATCATTTGTACTTGTACTTGTTTTGTTTACACGCTCATAATATAAACATTAGTTTCTCGGCTATATTCATACTGTTACATAATTATGTCAGTCACGCGTGATATGCACGTAAGCTTTGGACACATTGATAAAGCGGACGACAGCAAAACCCCTGACTTATTTCTGAAAATCTCGAAGGTTTATGTAGACTTGTTAATAATTTCCGAGAATACGAGAGATTGATTCTCTAAGGCATAGCAGAATTATATTTCCCCCTGCTATGCCCCCC
>NW_018403368.1:373437-373884 GCF_002113885.1 Mizuhopecten yessoensis | reverse complement strand
GACACCCCCATACCCTCCCCTCTTCCGGCGCTATGCGCAAGGCTCGGACGTTCAACCCCCTGTAAGCATACACTCCGAATATTAAATTGCTACGCCATTGGTTACAGCTAGATATTTGGACTTAAACTTCAGAGTAATTATATACGTTTGAGGGGTTTAGCTCAACTTTCGATAAGAATGCCTTCCAAATGATGATATATAGAATATATATGAAGAGAGGCTCTCGATGCCGA
The DNA here is from genome assembly GCF_002113885.1 of Mizuhopecten yessoensis. NCBI lineage: Eukaryota > Metazoa > Mollusca > Bivalvia > Pectinida > Pectinidae > Mizuhopecten > Mizuhopecten yessoensis. The sequence goes on along the minus strand of NW_018403368.1, from coordinate 373,651 downwards.
AAAAAGCTAAGTTCCGTTAGAGAGATGGATACTTTTTCTTTTAAAGACCTCCTATGTGCACGTAACATGTATTCTCCTTCTGCGGATATCATTTCCTCCTAAAACATACGTCATTTCCGTGCTTCAAAGTTTTTTGCAGTCATAGAGCAACTTTTGGCATATTCATGAGGTTGATGTCAGCCTTGTGCATAAACCCGGGGTGTGATTACCCCCC
>NW_018403368.1:368348-373402 GCF_002113885.1 Mizuhopecten yessoensis | reverse complement strand
AACAACACACCAGCCAATCAACACGATATGTGGCTGACGTCAGCAAGTGGCTGACTTTCACCTCATAAATATGCAAAAGGTGCTTTCAGTGTATAGATATTATGGACTCTAACTGCACGTGTGTTAATGAGTAAATCCCATTTATTATTATAATTATTGATTATTTTCAATATTTTTCATATGCTTTCGATGTGGTATATTGTTTGATCCATGCAATAACCATTTCGAGGTTGCATATCAAATTTGACACTCTATTGTAACGCTACTTTGTGTATAGAGTCAAACGTTTGCAAGCCCCATGTTACTTGAACGTCACATCCCAAACTATTTTTTATTTTTTTTTAGAGGCAACACATGTACAGTGCCGTTATTTGTATTCAATTGGTTGTAATATACTTAGTTGTATATGTGAAAAACATCCGCGATCTCATTTATTCTCATTCATTCTTTATTCGCCAAAAGCCCTTAGTCACTAGATATATATAACATTATCTAAACATAATTAGAATAGAAAGGAAATTGACATCACAGTATACATAAATCACCGTTCAATAATGTACATGTAACAATACCTAATTAACACATTACAGAACTTTATGAAATACCACAATACATAAACCTTAAATTAACGCCTAATGGACTCTTGCTTATTCATTAAACAGTCTCTAGAACTGAGGAGAGTGGGTTCACTGACATTATAAGGTATGGACTATGCAGCTAAAAATGTTTAAATCAAATTTTCTATTTGAAGCCATGTTAATTTTGTTCATGTTAATCTATGTTAGAAAAATAAGCAATCACTTTGCGACTTTTCTGCATGTACATGTCTATATATGAATTTCACTGTGTTTTACTGTTTTGCCTTCAAACTACTTTGCAGTTACAAATTGAATTGAATTGAAATTGTATTAATTTAAAAATCGAGGGTTTTCTGTAATAATAGTGATCAAATGCCACCTGTCAAATAAAACAACAATATTTGTAATGCTTTTTTATTGTTCTTAGTACACAATCACGTAACATCCATTTGTATTTATTTTGACAAGTAAATCAATCAATAACAAATCTACACTGTTATTTACCCGTTAAGAATTACCCTAAAGCATTGTCTCAAGTGTTATTTCGTAATGGTAACTGGATATTAAACTTTTTTTTACGAGAACCAATTAAGATGTAGAGATTCTTTAAATTTTTACGAGAACCAATTAAGACGTAGAGACTCTTTAAATGTCTATTAGGACGGCAGACCAGTGCTGGGTAGACATTGTATATAATAACCTTTACAACCGACTCCACTTTGCGCATGTCCGCCAGCTGGGCATACACTGTGTGAAGAACGTCGGGAAAAGTTACTGTTGAGAGTGTGTCACCAAATACACATAATCACCTGATCCTGAAAATGGTAAAGTGTGTTCATCCAAGCGTGGATCATATACCCGTATTGACAACATCCCGGTGAATCTTCCCGTTCCTGGTCCCTTGACAGTCGCATGGGGTGGGTAAGTTAAAACTTCTCTCCAAGTATCCACAAATAGATACTTTTTTGTATTTTTTTGCAGGACAGAATTTTGCTATTATCATTTATATGACAATCTGTTTACAGATAGATACACGAGCGCATTGCCGAAGGAAGTAGTACAGGATTTATGGGTGGATTCGAGAACGTCCATTACCCATGTCTATCAAATAACACATTTTTTGTCATTTCACAACATTCCTTTCCATCCCCTACCCAACCATCCGAAATCGGTCTCTTAATCGCCTATCACAGTAGTGGTTTATAACACGTATCAAAGGTATTTGTCACTTGTACATGACCTATATATGTATATATATATGACAATTGACTAATTAACTCGCTAATAACTGATTAATGAGCATAACATATATATACAGTACATTATAGTCCCCGTTATACCGCCACCTTTTATCCAGTGCCAATTATGGTGGTACAACGGGGGTGCCGATATGACGAGGTTTCTGTAGGACAGCGTAAAACACACGTGCAGTAAATTGTTCATCTATACATACACATATATTGAGTTTTAAATGAATGCAGACACATATTGTATAGTATTTACAGTTTTTTAAGCATTATTAAATTTTACAATTATAGTTAACATTTGTACAATTCAACGGCTTTTAACACAGTCTGTGATGCAGAGTACGGGCACGTTGTCACGGGTTTTGATCAGAATCAGCTCCTACCTGACAGTGAGTGTACCTTTGAGTGGAAACACTTTTATATCTCATTGTAAATTCAAACATTTAACGTCTTGTTGCGTCGGGTCGTTTACCGATTCATAAATAATATTATAAAGAGTATGACATGTAGTATTTGTTAGGGAAATGTAAACGGACAGACATGAATGCATAAGGAAATGTTTTGTACACTACCCAGTATAGGCCAATGTACGCAAGTAAACCCTTATCATGTGTATTACTGGATACGTATAGATTACAATCGGAGCATACCCACTTCGTGACAGGAGTGAATAGGAAGATGTTTCTCGTACTACGGCTATCCATGCATGGTAACAAAACACCTACATTACTTCCCAGCTCATCAGGTGAACACATTTTTCTCGGTTTAAAAACTTCCCTTATTGTGAAACATTAGAGGTGGCATCTTCAATGCAGGGGTATAAAACATTATAAAAATAACACTGCTCTTCACGAAAGCAAAACGAGTTGTTAAGAAGGACATAGGATTACGAATAGTTGCACTACGTATGTTTTATTTGGCTATTGTTAAGTTCGTTTATATTTGATAAAACGTCGACAGCCTATCACGCAGAAGGCGTAGTATCTCCATTTGTATATTGACAATATGCGGATGTGTACTTGATTTAGTATACGTAATGCTAAAACACTTGCCAATACTATACGAGTCAAAAAGGCCAAGTAATACCTATAGGATCTTACTTAAACATTGAATTGTTTTTGTATGGTATTTATGATCTATTTGAATGACACAGCTTTGCAAGCAAACATTATAATCATAAATACCATACAAAAGCAGTTCAATACTTATATTTACATTTTCTCTGCATTTTATGTTCTCTTTTTTTAAACTTACAACTTACATTTAATGTTTAAAATTCCCGCCTTATTGACAGTCCACACGAATCCGTTCAATAGTTGGAACAGCGTGTTGTCGCGTGCTGATTGGCAAACAAAGTAGTACTTTGAAATTTTAACAAACACTTGTTATTTTATTTACAATTTGATTCCACAATTCAGTATCAATACAATTGCGTATGATATGTCCATAGGGTGATTTAAGTTTATCAATAGAAATCTGGGCTGAAAGTTAGATTTGAAATTGTTTCGATTTTTCCCCGGAACAAATTTCGCGCATGGATAAATACTGTGAACGCCATAAATACGACCTTGCCCTCCACGTTTGCAAGTTGAATGAGTAAAGAGAAAAGTTTGAATTTGTGATGATTGTATGGGAACCTGACTACAGTCGGTAGATTTTACAACAGCCTCGTAACTTGACATGTCGTTAGAAGCTGAGGAAACCGTGGCTGAGAGACGCGTGATACTGATAGCGTTTGAAGTGAGTGATCTTGCGACAGTGCACAGGCGTTCGTTACAAATGTATAAAATACACATATGCCTTGTGTATGTTTATGTGTGCTGTGACTTATATCAGTAGGTATATAGCATGCAATTTGTGTTACTCCAACAATGTTAGAGGTTTTACACGGCGAGATATTTTTGACAGGCGCCGTGTAACCTCTAACTGCCCATAGCTGATTTTCCCGATGCTGACGATCAAATTTTCAAAGTTCGGATTTAGAAAAAGTATAGCGTGTTTACATACATTTAAATGTTCAACAGGGTCCAATAAGTATTCCTTTCCATAATTCCATGATTAAATGATAAGAATTTGGTATCAAAGACATAAATAATGAGTTTTTCCTCTTTCGAAGTGAAGCAGACAACATTTGCCGTGATTTTGCGGTTAATATAAAAATGGATTACATGCAATGTTCTACAAGTGGAATACAAGCAAACTCCGTATCATTTCGTTCCGTTTGAAATTCCTCCTGCTATTTTGTACTGACCAGGAAGCCATTTTTATAAGTAGGTCAGAGAAATGCTACAACGATATGGACATGTATTTTGAGTGTTCTATTCCGTAATACACTATATATTTGTATCCGTGGCATACATATATGATCTTTATTATATGAAACGTGTGAAGACATCGTTGTCATGAACTGTTAACCACCTAAGTGAGTTTTTCAAGCCGAATTTGTTCTGCCCGGATTTAGTGCTTCGGAAATAAGAGGTCGCAGTCGGTAAAATCATATCCGATAGAAAAAATTCCGACCAGCAGCCTCTTATGTTATAGGAGTAGCATATGTGTCAATAGGTCTATAGCATATGTGTATTTCAGACTTTTGTAACGAACCCCTGTTGATCAGTGCAATGTAACAGACGATCTTTCTGATAAATTGCATGAATATTAAAGTTATTTCCATTGCCGGCATTGGTGAATTCAACCTATGTGGATTGTGTACGATATCGCAGACCTTAGTCTTGTTTTGTTGTAATAAAAGTTTTTGTTTTTAATATTGTCCTTTTTTTGGCACATTTACTATTACATTGTCAAGCCCCACATTGCCCAGCGATATTTCAGTAGCCGTCGTGTTTATTTACATTGGATATTGTAGTTCCTTTCGGTGTTGTATTAATACGCTTAGAATTATGTCTCGTGTTGCATGGTATTTAAAGTCCCATCAACGACACAGCTTGCAAATAGCCTATATAGTGACAATGCCATGCAAATGTAAATATATGAGTTTCCATTTCTTGAGATTGATGAAACGAGTCTAAGAATTTTTCAATTTAGCGAGCTTTTGGCGAGCTATAATTTAAAACTCGTGACGAGTTTCATAAATTTCATATGAAATGAAAACGAGTATAAGATCCATTTTATCACATAATCAAGATTTGTGGCATTTATTCGTGTAGAACGACAATTTTCAAGCAACCGTGAAATGTAAAAAAAAAAAAAAAAAAAAACATTTTGACTCTAG
>NW_018403368.1:304216-368202 GCF_002113885.1 Mizuhopecten yessoensis | reverse complement strand
TTAACCCTGCCAGCCTGTTGGATTTTATTTCAAAATATATCTTCAATAACTTGCGGGAATGCATGATGGACATCTCAGAATTTTAAATGATCTAGCAACGCTTGTTAATAGCAATGTCAAAAACATTTTTATTGATCTGCAGGATTGCCTCAAGAAATCAGAGGGTTTCAAATCAGTGGTTGTATGGAGTAAAAATTATAATTATCAGCATTAATCATTCCTGTTTGCTTTCTTCAGATGGCACCGTAATGTACTGGTATCAGTAATAGCCAATAATGGATACATTTAACGAAACAAATTGACCTAGGGCTTTAAATGTGGTCGGTGATCTTCTTGAAACTACATGTATTTATATACTATCCATAAGTATAATTTACTGTTTATTACGTGCTGTATTTCCACTGTTATTCATTCAGTATTATTCTGATTCCAATAGTAATCACATACATTGTAAAAAAACATATAAGAATTTACTGCATATTTTTCTCCAAAATAATTTGGTAAGGTGAAGAAGCCAAATGGCGCAGCAAAATGCGTCTTTTTTTTATAATAAAATCATATTGTGTTCAATCAAGTAACGGAAAAATATGAGAGTGTTCTGAGTTGAAAATGCAGAAAAATACCGTTGTTTTTGAATATGCAGAAGAAAAAAAATCATTTTATTTGAGAATTGTGATAAAATTACTTCAGAAGAACTTTTAAAAGTAGCATAAATGCACGAAATACGTCCTTAACATCACATCAAAGCTATCCTTTATGCGAACCGGCCTTCAATGTAGTTACAAAGCAAAAATGTGCACTGAACTGTAGGGATGAGAAGAATAAACAAAATCAAAATATTCTTAATACTGTGGAATAGCTGCAGAAAAATCGGGTTGATTTCAGTAAGTATTATCAACACTACGATGACGCGTGTCAACAGTGACGTCACAGCGCGTCACAACATGTTGTCAGCGTCAATTCGTCCCTTCACAAATAGCAAAATACGTGGAATGGTAGATATATAAGGACTTATCAGTATCAACCGATGTCATTTTGAAGCTAAGGACAAATAACCAAACGCAAGTACTCCATTGACACAATTTTCAGTTCGAGAAATAAATGAAAATATCGAAATAATATGTAGGATTTCGCAGGATGTCATCAGTTACATCGACTTGTATAAAATAAAATGTAGAATCGTTTCTGAACATAAAAATCTGCCGGAGATACGACAAAAATACAAGGTGTTCATTGAAAATGTCAAATTGTTTGAGCAAAAAACGAACATCAATGCAGTCACGGAGCAACGAATGCTGCCGTTTTTTGCGAGCCTGTACGACCGGAAGGACGAACGTTTTTGAAGCCTTCATATATATAGCATAGAACCAATTAACTCTCATTTTCCCGTACTTTCCGTACATCTGTTGCTATAACGGCTCGCACTGTTCGCGATCGGCCGAGAGTGCCCGCTATTACATGGGTATACTCACTGGATAACACAGTTCATAATGTGATAAATTAATTTCTTTTCATTTCAAAAGCCTAACTGACTATCAGTTTCAGGTCGGTTTGGTTAGAGCTAAAATTGTATGAAAACTTTGTCCAATGATGATGTAGATTATCATGGATGCCTCGGTATCTGTGAACGCTAACGCGCACAGTCATTACTACTGTGTGCAATCAAGCGTGACTTTGTCCAATGATGATGTAGGTTCTCATGGGTGCCTCCACTTCGGTAGCTGTAATGTGATCACTAACGCGCACAGTCATTATTACTACTGTGTGCAATCAAGCGTGAGCTTCAGATCAATAATTTCGGTTCGATCCCCAGCGGTGGCAAAAAATGGGGTTTATTTGATAGGGTTAATTGTTATCCCTCCGATGGCACGGTGGTTTTCCCCCGTTGGTTTTCCTCCATCACGAAAACAACATTTGTTCCCTTAACGGCGTCGTAATAAAATCTCTACAGAGCGTATATTTGTTGTTGACAATTGTACACGACGTTAAATAAAGATTATTTATTTATATTTATTGATTTATTGATCTCTTTCCCTATCGATGTCGTGAATAGGCGACACAAATATATATGTCGTCTCGTCTCCGTTGTCGTGTACACATGTACAGGGCATGATACGTTGGTGTCACGTGTCATCTGCTTTAATGGTTATAACACACGACAGTCGTGTAATCCAATTAATTATCGCTTCAATTTGAACCCAAAAGTTGATAAGGGATATATGCATAGGTGCAGAGTAAACAAATTTCATCATGTGATCAATTGTTTTCGAATATACCATGTTGGGTTTGATGGTCAACTATGCAAAAACATGGCGGCTGGCGAATTCAAAAATCATCACCAAATATTTATTAAGATCTTTGGAAGTAAATATGGATGTTTTAATACTGTATATAGAAAAGTAAACGTCTAGTCATAATGTACAACACACATGGATGCACCCTCTGAAATGACCTTAGCTGTTGGCAGGACGTTGAATCCTATAAAACCAAACCAAATACATACAGCATGAGGATAATGGCTTTGATAAAGGATTAAGATATTCAGTGGCAATTCTATGGAGTGATTTAAACACACACAAAAAGTCCAGTAAAACAAAAATGTTCTGAATTGATAGGTTGGCAGATAGCTTGTCAAAAGAATTCACGGACGGCGTCAGAACATACTTACTGCATTTTCGTCACAATGTAATCGATATATTTGCTCTTCGTATTAATTTTCCCACACTTCGGAAATATATACTAGAATATATATATTTTCCTTTCATTTATATGGATTAGGTTTTCTAAACTGCATATTCTGGTGGTTATATTGGAAAATACTTGTTAGCTAGACGCGTCCAGTTTAGGGTGCTGTACATTTGAAACCGGTTAATTTTGTATGGGATTCACAAGTTGGTATATAATTTTGTTGTTTTTACTTGAGGTAAACCTATCTTGCTAGTAGTAATCGATTGTTTGATATTGTCGCATTGTTCTTCGCTCCACTGCCAAAATGTTTTTGGCACAATTTAAACAAAAAAACAATATTTACAACAGTTATCCCGAACCTCCAATAGTAGAGCGGTCAGTAGTCTCGTTCAACCAGACGCTTGATCACTTGTATTTTCTGTTTGGCGTAAGTTGCTCAGACAACAAGAGTCTGGTTGAACGAGACTAAGCGGTCAGCGGCAGCTCCAGTGGCCAAACAGACTAGAGAAAATAAAGGGGAGGTTACTTTAGATATCGAAACCTACAACGGTATTTTCTGGTGATTTGTCCGGGGCAGGGTTCTAATTGAGTTATATATTGTATACCATGAAATTGTCAGCGTTGGTTAATTTTCGCCTTTTTCGCCTTCTGCAATGAGTAGAAATGATACATTTATGTTTCCACTGCAAGTTCTCCTATAAGCTTTACCAGAAGAAACTGCGTTCGTAGATTTACGATGTCAATATAAGGATTGAACGACATTTTCCCAACGTTCATACCTGCATGAAATTTAAAGAAATATGTCGTGAAATTTTAATACACAACAACCCATACACAGAAATAAACACATGGGTGGCAAGCAACTATCAATGAAGGGCGAATATGAATTAACAGACTGGATAGAAGCAAGGGATACTTGTTGAGACATCAGCGTACATGTCACCACTCAAGTACTATATATCGGAAAATACCCTGCAGTTTAAATTTCGCCCTTTTCGCTTTTTCGCCCTCTATATCATAACAGCGAACATTAGTAGCCAACGTGGGCGAAATGTACACTGGGTAAATATGCATTTTATCGGCGAATGGCGGGCGAAAGTTAGACTGTGCGAAAAACTTCTCGGAGTACAGTATGTAAAAGGTATAGATTTTGGAAACAGTCCAAGAGAGACAAAACATCAAACTGATTTTATGATAAAAAGGTCATATATATAGTAGGTTCCCATTTTATAGGTATTACCACATATCATTTACAGAGGTACATAAAAGGGGGCTTAAGAGGATCGATCCTTGTAGAACACCTATACACATACCTTGTTGTGTTTAACTAAGGGAATTCATTTTAATCCATTGTAGCCTTTGGATTAGTTGCGATTTAAACCTATGTAAATGAGGTTTAAATATTTATCACGTACTTATCGCGAGATCTCGTCAAGTCATGTGACATTGCTCATGCCCTAATTTCCATTAAAAGCATCAGTTTTTATAGAAAACGTTGGAAAATACTGTTCGTAATGATCTTTGAAACATGTTATTGATACCACCTATAGCTAGTGCATAAAGAATAGATCTTTCGATCCATGTGCGACGTGTGTGTGAAAGTGACGATTTGTTTATAAAATATCAGTTTGAAGAGCGACCCAGGCGCGGGTCGCTTATTTCCCGCATATTAAAGAGGGCCGGAGTTCTGACGTTAATCGATAAAACGTCAGAATAATTCGGACTAAAGGTATCAAGTTGTTGTTTACAGCCGGTTCATTCACAAGGTATTCATACAGTTCTGCATACTTACGAGTACTGGTGGGTGTTAGTGCCGTTTCAATAATACAAAGGGGAAATCTAAGCTTGACGTTTAAAAGTAAACAATCCTTTGAGATTAAACTATCTAGAGTAATCTTTGGTTTAAAATCTTTCCCTAGTTACTATAGAAAACTATACAACGAGTAAATCCACCATTATAAGAGAAACACGGGATATTTTACCACGGCGAGTATGCGTTCCTTACTTATAATAATTGAATACAAATATTCATTTTGGCTAAGTGTTTACAAAGTGTCTTATAATGTTTACTAGTTTAATGACATGTATATCTAAGATTTAAAATTACAATTATTCCCGTCTTTGTTAGTAAAGTGGCCGTAGGAAATCTGTACACAGGATTATGCTAATTTCTCACGATTTTATTCAGTTAGAACGATTTCAAACATTAGAAGCACAGCATTTCGTTTACTTACCCTTGCTACGAGTTAATATTTATACCCATACACTGACTAACAATGAAATAAGGATTATATCAAAAGGAATTCATGCTAAAGCAAATTTACATTGAACAGGTTTTTTGTTTGCTCTTTCCGAAATACAATTGCATTGAAGAGACTAGACTTTAAAATGTTGCGTCGCATGGTAAGACTCAATGTTGTCAAGTCCTATGCACATATGTATGAATATCTTCGTTGTAATTAAACTGGGCCCATATTCATAAAATCACTCTCATGCTCAAACTCAGTTTCTGTGCTCAAGTCCAGTTCCATGTTCCTGTTGAAGAAAGTCACATTCTGTTAATGACTAAGGAGAACTATGGAGAGACCAAAAGCCAAAAACATTTTTTTTACTTAAATGTCAAGGAAAGTTGTCTTGATGACAGAATCCGTGCTTGAGCACGAGACAGATTTCATTACGACGAACTTAGAGTATACTTTCGTAGGTTTATGTCCCATTTCGTTAAAACAATTCAAAAATGTTGTTAAAGTAGGACTGGGCTATCTTTCTCGTATTTTACAAAGTTTTTGTTACATTTGAAATTATTAAACTTAAAACAGAAAAATACACAATGTCGATCACACCTAGTCTAAGGAAAGAATAAGATTATACCGAAGCGTCATCAAGACCATAACTCGAAATAGAAAATGATAAAACTATGGCGAAAAATGAAAATTTAAGGAGAATAAGACCAGTTAGCTCTGATCGGAATTTGAATTTTATTTAGAATACTCACAAAGGTGTACATGTATACGAAACACCAGATAAGCCTCGTTCCACTGTCAGCATTTAGGGGAATGGCAACAACTGGTTCACCCGTTGTCAGTATAATGTGACCGGGCGGAATGCTGTGATGTGTGCCTTCGGCATGGCATTTCAGTGAGATAGCACTAAAAAGTCATCATCAGATCCGCGCTATCACAAGGTGGCAAGAACACCAACATACCCTGTGCCCTACATACACATACGCATGCACGCATACACTACAAACATGGAGGCACGTCCGTAAATGACCATAGCTATTATTAGGACGTTAAATAAAATCAAACCAAACAAAAACAAACTTTCCATTGTTAACAGCTTGTATCATGAACTTGAAGTCTTTTTTTACTCCATGTCTTTAATTTTGATGAATCATTTCTTAAAAGAAATCAACACCATGCGGGATTTTTATAAAACAAAATAACAAAGATGAAACAAAAAATAAACACTGTTCTTAATATAAAAAAATGCAATCAGGATTCGAACCCAGGACATCAGATTATGAAACTGTGGATCTAACTAACTGATATATCTAGTCAACTGTATTACCTTGGCTCGGTCGCGCTGAAGTCTTACTGAAACGAAATAAGGAGATGTTGCTGATTGTACTAGAAACTACAGTGGAATTCGTTAGTGTGTTACATGTAGTTGGGCAGGGACACTTAAGACTCAATATATTTATATAAAGACGACATAGACCTCTACATTGCGGAGACACGGTTGTCTAGTGGTAGGACGCCGGGCTCGTGACCGAGGGGTTGCGGGTTGGAGTCACGGCACGGCACTGTGTTGTATCCTTGAGCAAGATACTTTACTCCGCTTGTTCCAGGCTACTCAGCTGTAAATGAGTACGTGGTTGGGCAGTGCTAGACTTGTTGAATAATAGCTGTGAGCGCCGAAATGGCAGCACCAGCTGTATGCTCCCCTTGGAGTTGCAAAAGATTTGGCTGGTTGCAAAGGCCCTTATAACCACGGATAGTAATTTGTGAACCGCTTTGAGGCGACCTACGAACTAGGGTTGTGATAAAGCGGTATACAAGAACCTCGAATTGTTGTTATTATTATTACATCAAAGGCTGTTTCTATCCTTCTGTAAGTACTTTTTTTAATAAACATTTACGGTATTTTTGTCAGATATATCCTGTGAACGTATTCGCACAGCCAATGTTCCATCTCTTTTATCTTTTTCTCAAAATTGACAGTAATTACAACATGTCGTCTGGAAAGCGGACATGTTGTAATTACTGTGTCGTTAGTAATGCGTCTTCTGCTTACATTTGTTTTCAGAAAAAAAGTTTATAAGGAAATATAGTATTTCGATTCAATTTGCCAAGTAACGTTATGTACAAATTATTTCTCGGCAGTTCATAAGGCTTACTCATCACACATAATAACAGCGATTTTATTTCAAATAGAGCACTAAGCATGCAATTATTCTTTGAAAATATCTAAGGGCTATGATATACCACACACATTTTCCAAAAAAGAACAGTGATACCGTTTCTTGTCCATTTAAATGTCCTTAAGCTTGTTTGAAATACCCCATGGACACATTTTTTTATGTGAATTGAGTGTGATTATTTATTACAGTAAGTAAATCCACGTCCCCAGTTGTAAGGATTACTTTGTAACATCATGTCATACCTTCCAATTTCCCACTTAGAAAGGTTTTTTTTAAACGTCCCCAAACAATGATCATATCGATAGAAAGTCAGCCATTTTGTGATGACGTCACGAGGAAACCACTTGAAATGGAAGACACTTTAGATTCCATAATGCACAAAATGTAAATCAATGAATCAGGTCAATGTTTTGTCAATGGTTGATATGGAAGATGGAAAAACGTTGCCCTGTTTAAGAACCATACTACATGTAGTCGGCATATCTCTATTTTATTTTCAATACGGATATGACTTACTTACGACATTCTCAAATAATCTATCAAATGTTTTATCCATCGATGTTTACAGAGTTTCAATGTCAAAAACGGTAAACTCCTTCTAAACATGAGAGGCATCAATTACATTCAAGACGAATCAAGACCGCTTAAAAGTAAGAACAAAACTGCATTTGTACTTAGGAGCTTTTTCTAAAGATTGTAATATAAAAATATTGCCGGAGCTTATGGTTGTGGCGATCACGTTTAATCAGCATAATGATATATTAAGGGTGCTGATACATTCCTAATTATGAATGGTGTGTTCTTAAAAGGGATGTCATTACTTTAACGCAAACTCACTTCCACGACACAATATTCATATATAATTTCATATATATGATGGTACGAAGATAAAATCAACATATATCATAATTTGTTATTTACAAAGATCGACTGCTCCACACCGACTGTGACATATGCCACTTCTACCTCGTGTTGACAGATTAAAGGATAATTTACAGTAGCAAGGTATTCCTCTCTCTCTCTCTACATTACACACGATTGAGTGTTGGCTTTCCTGTCGTAAAAATACTCGGAGATGTATTTCTGGACAAGGCACAGTGCGATACAATAATGGCGAACGCAAGTTTGACGAAAAGTGATGACGCTAACCTATTGTGAGACGAGGCGCTGCATAAACTGATGACGTGATCCTAATTAAAGGCGTTTGAGCGTTGCCTTTCTATTCAAGTAAGGACAAGAAGACAGTGTAGCATTTCCATTTGCATAAATTGAAATGCGCATGTGAAGTGACTTATTCTCTGATATCATGCCTTTATTATTTGTACGGATTATACTATTCAGTAAGTACTAAGTAATCGGTACCAGTCCTGGCAGACACCGTTCAGAGACCGGCCTTTAATTGTGTAGTACTTATATAGACAACACATGTGCTACGTAGGTTGCAATAAGCAGCCATATAAAAAAAAAAACTTGATATCTGGACATTCTACCTGATAAATGATTCCGCACTCGATTACTTGATCATCTGTTTCAATTTTACCTGTAAATGTTTAACATCGCGGCGTTAGCGATACTGTGATTGTGTGTATAGTTGCTAAGTGGCGTCGGACGTAACGACATCGCTAGTGTGTGACCACCGTTTTCACCTGTACGGACTTAACTATATATAACATATGTAGCAAGGTAAGTTTGATATATCATTTTACAGTTTTGAACGTACAATGTGTGTTCCGTACTAAATGAATGTGAAAATAACAACCATATACCTTCTAGAAATGTTAAACGCAGGATCTGACCTCGTTTCAATGCGGTCGATACCGCGTTTTCTCCAGCAGTATTTGTAAATCGATAAATAGCATTAAGACTCACCGCATAGGTGTATAAAATGTCGAACGCCCTCTCCATACTCAAGGATCAAAGCACTGTATTAATGAAACTACGGGGAGGGTTTGTAACGATCCAAATGTACTATTTGCCTACCGATTAAAATTATGATAACTGTCTTCCTATCGATAATAATATATTTCCTGACTAGTACATTCAGCATATTTTTGTTTCAGTTCCTCTTTATATTTGATGTTCCGCGAAATATTAGGGGAAATATGCAACATTTTCAAAACATGGCTAAAGGGGGAGTTAACATTTCATAAGGCATGGTTTCATTCCGAAATGATATTGACTTTTGTTGGTCACTGAAAAGCAAGTAGGTTGGTAGCTGCACGTGTCGTAGGAGAGACAAGAAATGATGTTCGAAGTAATAACGGAAATCATTGTCACATTGTCAACAAATTAGATCAAGCTTGACGTTACATTCATATAACTAAAATATTGATACTAAACAGTTAGTTTAAGCATGGTCTCAATCGATAACGCTTGTGGTTTCAGTTGATCTTGTCGTCAACAGCACATTAAGCTGACAATACTTTGAACAAATGTCTTTACGCACAGATTCTGATCTAAATGCATACCAATGGGGCCGTATTCATCCATTTAAGATATATGACGTCATACCCCTTCGGCCTTAAATGATTTTACAGTTGTGTAGTGGATTTCTGTGGTATAGACACATATATTCACCTGAGGGATTTGTAGTTAACCCACTCACCCATTATTCACGAAATCGTGGGCATAGTGCAGTATAAAACAGGGTCAACAATACCTTCACTTTGTACTAAACAAGGTGGTATACACGGCTGTATAAATTTGATTTATCGAACCACTTTCGATGTCTTGTGACGAGAGTACTTCTAGTATAAACTGGAACTTGATATACCCACAATTTATGTTGAAGTACAGAACATTATTGTTTTTCCACCATTGAACAATGTTTTCCACACTTTATGTTTGGAAAGCATTTTTTTTATTCTTTCCTCCATGGACAAACATACTGAAATAATTGACGTTGACATTGGAAAAAAACCCTGACTGTTATCAATTTTTAAGATCAGAGAGAGTTATATTGCTGGATACTTCACGTCAGAAGTATTACACAATATTTGTGTGGACATATGCCGTAGAGGATTGTTCAGGATGTGTCTGGACGTTGGCCAATATGTGTGTGGACATTTATTTTTTCTACAGTGTACTTATACGTAATTTTATCATTATGAGGGCTTTCAACCCACAGTGTACCAGTGAAGATTGAGGACTAGATGATGGCCTATATAACCATCTGCTATAAATCTACATAAAAGTACTGTAGTACACCCTGTTATTACTGTGATAAATCGCCCTGCAGTAATGGCCGAGGGTGGATAATACTCATCACAGGTACCATAGTCATCTACCTCAATCACCACCGCCACCATATTCATCCCAAAATGAAACCTCCTCACAGGATAAATGATAGAAAAGGAAAAAATTGAACGATTATACATGATAAACAGATAGCATTGTGTCTGCTTCCAACAGCCCTCCACCACTGGGTTGTGGGTTCGAGACATCTGTGGGGCTGTCGCCAGGTACTGGCCGTAGGTCAGTGGTTTTTTCTCTGGGAACTCTGGCGCTCTCCTCCACCACCAAAACCTGGCACGTCCTTAGAACCGTCACCATCGCCTGGGCAACAATATTGTGAAAATTAAATGTCTGTTTTATCCTTTCGCCTTAGAAAGTTTTGGAAATTAAACGGACCCCATATCCCTGGTCTGCAATGAACCAACTGGAAATCAACAGTTTACCCAATCTTTGAATATTGTTGATGACGAAATAACTATGGAGTTGATAACATGTAATGGGAATCTCACCCATCCCTTTACATCGTTGAAAAATAATTAAATGGACCCACACTATAATGTACATCAGATCTTAACGTCCTGTTACTCTCCCTTGTTCTCATCAACCCTCCGAGCATTGGTTTTTATACATTTTACTTTTTTTTTTTTTTTTTTTTTTTAAATGAAATGTGCAACTATAATGATCAGAGTGGAAGAGATAACATTTTCTAACCAATCAATAGACAAGTTTAAAGGAAATTGGATGTTTTTTCGTTGTTGTTATTTTACAACTTGACTTAAAGCTATTCTAAATCAACCAGAACAACAGAAAAACATTTCCCTAACCATTTTGAAAGACCGAGGACATGTAAACAATGCCGTCAATGGTAATCGGGCGTTTAAATCGACGTGTTTTAAGATAAATTGTTGTGTATCGATCACGTTACTTTGCAAGTGAGAGAACTTAACAAAAGAAAAAAAAGAAAGAAATTGCAAACCAATTATGCGTTACCTCTTAATCGGCGTTAGTACCAAAGCTTTTAAAAAGTTGGTACAAAAGCTGGAGATTTTTCTTCCTCTAATCTATTAACGGCCTTCAGAGAATTTTGTCTTCTTCAGATATAAACAAAATTGCTATCAAATCTAAAAATAAAATGCGATCCCCTAAGAAAGACAACATATGTCCTAACACATCAAAATCCTTACCAACATGCAGATTCCTTACATAGACACATGGTTTCATTGAAACTCTTTAACGGACCTTGGACGCCGAACCTTTTCTGCAATATTTATGAATTCTCTTTATTTCGCATCACGTACTCTTTCAACAGACTGGTTTCTATTCCATTAATTCATTCACCCCTGAAGACACAGTTGATCCTCCATTTCAAAGGTTGGAATAGTTCATGACAAAATTTCAGGGGTGGATAGGACAACCTTTATCGATCGAAGCCCTGTATACTTTCCCGTATTGCACAGCTCACCGCGGTATCGGGTACTGTCTATTCCAATCCCTTCACTTAATCACCAACATGCAAACATTGAAAGCACACGTAAAACTTCAGGTGAGAGCATTCCTTTATTGTCATGGATGGACATACACTTTCAAATGTGTATTAGGAAATAGCGTATTCGTATAGTGTTACAGGATACCATGCCAACAACATGTAACTACATTCTATAGAGTAGAGTAAAACTACAGAATGTAAACAACTCACACTACATTAACGAAAGTATGGTATGGTTTTCTTTTATGATATTTGTCAACAAATGAACGAATTTCAACCATGTACATGTACAAATTCAAATTCAAAATTTGATTTGCACATTTGTAACTACAAAGTAGTTTGAAGGCAAAATTGAAAAACACAGTGAAAGAGGTACATAGACATGTACATGTAGAAAAGTAGCAAAGTGATTCCTTATATTTCTAATATACATCAACATGAACAAAATTAACATAGCTTCAAATAGAAAATTTGAATCTAAAAATGTTTGCTGCAAAGTTAAGTCCATACCTTATACTGTCAGCAAGCCCACTATCCTCAGTTCTAAAGACTGTTTAATGAATAAGCAGGAGTCCAGTATAAATAGCGAGTTGGTTGAAGATAATATTGAGGTAAAATGATTGGTACCTGTAGCTTTAGCTTAGAAGTATTCTGTATTCTCTGTACTTGTTTTGTTCAATAAGGTCATATTGATAAAAAACAATAAGGTCATATACATTAATTTACTTGCCCTTTGTTTTGCATTTTTAAAGTGTTGCCTGTAACTCGGTAATTTGTATCCTCTTGTCCTGCAGGGATTGCTTATCTTTAAATTGAAGTTTTGGTTTTAACTCGATAAATGTAAATGGTAATAATTTCATCCCAAACAGAATAAACTTCATTTCCACTCTTCGTTACGTATCCAGATTAAAATAACATTCATGCTAAATTGTTCCTCTTAATAAAGAGTGTCTTCCTTTTGACATGGTTTCCATTCAAGAGCAGCGTGAAACTCTCAATGAATAGAAAACGATTGCTATCCTTTTAATGATGGATAAGAACTATGTCAAGATAAAGATATAACGCATATTAAAGATAAATTAAGTATTGCAAAATATCATTACCGATGAAAAATATTTTCTTTATTTCTATCTACATTTTCCAGTTAATATGCTATGCATTTGAAATATTATCCTCACGTTTTTTACTTTAATATCTGATGTTTTTCCGCGAGTGTTATGTTCGTATTCATTGATGAAATTGATCCCAGAGTGCGAACATCCGCGCTTATAGTATCAGACTATTGATTATATTTTGTCTCACTTGTATACATAACCGCTGTGCTGTTGTTCATCTAAGCTGCCATTGACATGACCAGATGTATGAAGCCTAGTTAGCTTAACCCTGGTGTTTCATTTTCAGAAAGAATGAATTAAACCTGTACTTATAATGAAAAGAAGGATGTGTCTATCGACTGAAACTATTATATATTTGTTAACATTCAGATTGCTGTTTTTTTTCAACAAATTTATTTCATTTTTCCCACATGTTATTTTACAAAAGACAGTACAAAAAACACAACTTGCATACACTCTTTCTCTCGTACTTTGTTTTCCAGATAAAATTGAAAAGTATATTTTCTAATTCTTTAGTAAGTTTATCTTCTGGTTTAGGTAAGCTCATAAATAAATGAGTCAATTTTGGAATTAACAGAGATTTGACTACTGTAATCTTACCATGGACAGTCAGTCTTCTCTTATACCAATGTTTTAGTGTATTACTGATATCATTAAGTTTGGCTTTAAAATTTATTTTTGGTATATCTTAAAGTTTTAAGCTAAATAGGATGCCCAGTACCGTGAACGGTTCATTGGTCCACTCAAGGTTCCACTCATTACATAGTCTATTTATGGCATTTTGAGTTTTCTTAGGAGATTTTTCTATACCATTAAAAAATATACTAGTATCATCAGCATACTGAAATTGTTTATACTCTTTGTTAACAATTGTAATACCTTTAATTTCTTGATTAGACCTTATTAGGATACCCATTATTTCTACACACAGTAGAAATGTATATGGCGAGATCGAATCGTCTTGACGGCAGCCCCGTCCTATATTAAAATTGTTGAAAAAAACACATTTTGAAGTACACATAACTTAGCGTCGTTATACAAAATGCTTATCCATTTAGTAAATTCAGGACCAAACTTAAAAAACTCTTGCACATTATACATAAATTGCCAGGACACTGAATCGAATGGCTTCTCAAAATCGATCAATAATAGAATTCCTGGTGTGTGATTTTTTTTCAGTATAGTACAAGATGTTATAAAGTAGTCGGGTATTTTCCCCTATATATCTACCAGATAGAAACCCCTTCTGATTTTCATGAATCAGTTTATCCATATATTTTTTCATTCTATTTGCCAAGCACGTTGATAGGATTTTGTAAGAGACATTAAGGAGTGATATGGGTCTCCAATTTTTTATGAGCTCTCTGGGCTTATCCCCTTTTGGCAACATGGAGATTATTCCTAATTTTTGGGTAGTAGAGAGTTCTCCAGTTTCAAGACTGTAGTTTAGAGACCTTATGAACATGAGACCTATATCCAACCAGAAGAATATTCAGATATTTCTCAATAACAAGCGTTTTCAATATGTGTGTAAACGATCAATTAAGTTCCTTTTTGCTGATAATAGTATTTGGGAATACGAATGTTTATCCATATCAAGTTGACAAATCAGGAACAAACCAATTAACTTAAGGGTAATGTTTATACGGTATGCTGAGGGACTTCCCAGCAACTTCTGTCATTTATATACCAAACTAGTGAACCATGTCACACGTATGTTATTCAGAGATATACCTAGGAAGATAATTAAATAGTCCGCCATTTAGCTCACAAAATATGAATATATAATTCATGGCATTCAGTATCGTAACGGGCACGGGGTACGTATCTACGTTTGTCTCTGCGCTAGAATCAAATATAAAATATGAATAAGTTCTTCACTACAGGTCATACAATTACATACATAGTCAGACGTCATTTGTCACGTGATACGAGACACATATGAGGTGTTTATTTTCGATATCAGTTTCCTTAGTTGTTATCTCCTGATCACCTGGATTGAATGAGACTTCCTTGTAAATTACTTTGTGATGACGAGAAGTTATTTATGTGGGGGGGGGGGGGGGGGGGGNTTTTGCCTTATCCACTGTAGTGCATTTTAAAAGGGCTCGGATTTCAATCCCTATCGCCTTTAAGTTTAGGCTTTCAAGTTAGCCGTCTCGTCTGGTCTTTAGATATTGGTATGAGCGTTATATTGCATTATAATATCAAAACAAATGTTTAAGAACTCAAATATGAACTACTAGTACAATTTAATTCTGATTAAAGATATGTAAATGTATTGGCAGCTATATTTAGCTACATTCAGTATGAAAGCTTACATAAAGAGACATTCTAGTTTAAGTTATAAGAGTATGATAAACAACAATGATAGCCTACGATAAGGACA
Organism: Mizuhopecten yessoensis; assembly: GCF_002113885.1. Classification (NCBI taxonomy): domain Eukaryota; kingdom Metazoa; phylum Mollusca; class Bivalvia; order Pectinida; family Pectinidae; genus Mizuhopecten; species Mizuhopecten yessoensis. Next base: position 352,867 of record NW_018403368.1, on the reverse strand, counting down.
ACAATAAAAAATAGCCATTTTATAGGCATTAACTAAGTACTCATTCAAGCTAACAATGTACCCTGATTATTATTCCCATATTACTATGATTAAGCTAACAATGTACCAGTATAAGTGACAGGTAAGCTTTAATTCAGCTAACAATACACCAGCATTCATGAACCACTCTAAGTAAGTTGTCGTCGCTAAGATATCCAAATATACGCATTACAAAAAATGTTCTCTTGCTCCCATTTTTTAATTTCGTGTACAGACCAAGTCATGCTCCCGATATACTACCTGAACCCACTGCTCGAAGACTCAGTAAACCTTATGGGAACCTGGATATCTGCTAGGTATGTTGTAATCCAACACAACTGAAGAACTATTTATAAATTTAGGTATTTGTTCGTCTAGAGGCTGTCGTGTTACACGATAAGTTTTATCGTAATTTAATACAATAGTGTGCGGGACAGGTCAAACAAAGATAATACAATGTATTCTGTGGACGTTCCCGAAGGTGAATTTGCAATGAGGGATTCTGTTTGTCGTCAATTATAAAGGGTGCTTGCTTAACTCCCGCTAAGATATCCGAATACCACAGCACAATGAAATGCAAGAAAACAGACCAGTCTTCTGACTGGGACATCCTAATCATCGGAATTCATGATGAAATAAAAAAAAAAATACTACCTTTAACAAAATATCTTTTTGATCAAAATACACAAGGCTGATAGAACGTCATAAGTAAATAACGATTATTTATACTGAATAAACCCTTTTCGTTAAACGTGTATTTTTCCTGCCTCGCATTATTGGTGCAAAAAATAAACTCCAAGATGTCGTCGGTATGCATTCCTCTTAAAAAAATTCCTTAAACATTTTGCAGTATGTAGTGTAATGCTAGCCAGTTATAAGTTTCATATATAAGTAAGTTTAGTTTAGCTACTATATTTTATATCACGTGATTGTCAGTATAGGGTAATATTGATATAGTCTTTCTGTTTTGAATTCATAGAATTCAAGGGAGAAAACATTAGCGATTCGCAATTGTTAAATAACAGAGTAAGAATAAGGGTACAGACGTGGTCAGTACATGTGTCTATGAGTAAAGATATAATGCAGGAAACTGCGGTAAATAACATCTAGACGCAATCTCGTCCATTTGTCGTGACTGTGATTGCAGAATGTTTACATTTAAATGGTCGCATTTTTATACCTCAAATATGGATTCATATTTATTTTCAGGATTTTTGAAGCATGTGTGATTATTTCCTTAATATCTCAGCATAATTGTTTTTGTTTTTTTAATATTATATATATTTGTAACCGCTATAAGCAGTATGATATATACCTCTGTAAATATATTTATATATATTTGGAAAACTTTGGACATTGTTTTTTCTTCCTATAACACCAAAGATGAACGTTAAACGCATAATGACTTCATATTGCAGTAACTATTAACTTTGTTTGCTTTCTGCAATGACTAATGGTATTTTTAAGTATTAGCTTTCTTACCTAGTTGATCTGGTAATAAATTACAGTGCTAGTTTTGTTGTTATAGATTTAAAATGGTAAAATAAATTATACAGTACGCATTTGTTGCCTTTAAACTCGCTTCATACCTCTATCCTAATTGTATGAAAACTTTGTTAGGTGAATGAAAGTTTTTGGTTAAGAAAACATTTTCTTACGTTTTCATGCAATTAACAATGTATAACCAATGTCACAATGATAAAATTTACCCTGTATGGGTACAGTATATTAAGAATATTGTAAATTGAAGCTAACAATGCTTAACATGTACTGTTTACGGATACAGTGTATAATGGACATCCATGCTAACAATGCTCACAATGTACCGTGTATGGGTACACTGTCCAAACATAATTATACGCCTCTCTGGTCACAACTTGACCGTTACGATAATGGAATGTAGGCCAAGTCCGGTTGAAGATTTTACAAACCGCATTCAATAGAATGCTGTCCTGTTTGTGTAACGGAATGTTCGCATGTTTTTTTTTCAATTTACAGTTGCATTTTTGTTGTAACCACAACCATTAATGGGTTGAAAGGAGAGAGTTCATCCGCCTGGTGAATAGTGATCAAAATTTGCTATATTTATAAATGTAAAATGAGAAAATAAATCGGTCTGGGCTTGTTGTATTTGACCGAGGAATATATACAAATAAGGCTTTTACGAAAAAAACAGGACAAGACTCGTTCCTGTCAAATTCTTTAATTATGTCCCTTTCGTCAGATATGATGTTGCCTTATGTGTATAACATATGAAAGGTGGTATTCAGCTTAGAAACATATTGACTTTGTACATATTTTGTTAAAGGTTTACCTCTATCAAAAAGGGTTTTGTACTATACAAGAAGCAATATCAAAGTTGTGTGCGTGTGCGACCAACTTAATAAGTATATTGTGTACACGTGTCTAGCTGTTAATAACTGCTACGTGTACGTCCATAAGACAAGTTAGTACTAACAGTTGTACACATGTAACATGGAAGCTTTTGCAGTTGTACACATGTGACAAATAAGTAATTTAAATTGTTATTATTAAAATATTGTTTTGAATTAATACTATGACTACTGTTTTCATGTGTTAAGTTAGTAATACCAACTATATATGTGTAAAATCTTAGTAATAACAGTTGTATACATGTGAAAAGTTATCAATTACAGTTGCATACATGTGAAAAGAGATCAATAACAGTTGTATACATGTGAAAAGTTATCAATAACAGTTGTATACATGTTACAAGGAGGTAATAACAGTTGTATAAATGTAACAAATTAAATCTTAGTAATAACAGTTGTATACATGTGAAAAGTTATCAATAACAGTTTTATGCATGTTACAAGGAGGTAATAACAGTTGTATAAATGTAACAAATTAAATCTTAGTAATAACAGTTTTATACATGTGAAAAGTTATCAATAACAGTTTTATGCATGTTACAAGGAGGTAATAACAGTTGTATACATCTGAAAAGTTATCAATTACAGTTGTATACTTGTGCATATTTTAGTAATAACAGTTGTATACATGTGAAAAGTTATAAATAACAGTTGTATACATGTGAAAAGTTATAAATAACAGTTGTATACATGTGAAAAGTTATCAATTACAGTTGTATACTTGTGAATATTTTAGTAATAACAATTGTATACATGTGAAAAGTTATCAATAACAATTGTATACATGTTACAAGTAGGTTATAACTGTTGTATACATGTAACAAATAAAATCTTAGTCATAACAATTGTATACATGTAACAAATTAAATCTTTGTAATAACAGTTGTATACATGTAGAAAATTAGTAATAACAGTTGTATACATGTAACAAGTTAGTAATAACAGTTGTATACATGTGAGAAGTTAGTAATAACAGTTATATGCATGTTACAAGTTAGAAATAACAGTTTTACACATGTTACAAGTTAGTAATTACAGTTGTATGCATGTTACAAGTTAGTAATAACAGTTGTATACATGTAACAAGTTAGTAATAACAGTTTTACACATGTTACAAGTTAGTAATAACAGTTGTATACATGTAACAAGCTAATAATAACAGTTCTACACATGTGACAAGTTAGTAATAACAGTTGTATACATGTAACAAGCTAGTAATAACAGTTCTATTCATGTGACAAGTTAGTAATAACAGTTGTACACATGTAACAAGTTAGTAATAACAGTTGTATACATGTGAAAATTTATCAATAATAGTTTACACATGTGACAAGTTAGTAATAACAGTTGTATACATGTAACAAGTTAGTAATAACAGTTGTATGCATGTTACAAGTTAGTAATAACAGTAGTATACATGTGACAAGTTAGTAATAACAGATGTATACATGTAACAAGCTAGTAATAACAGTTCTACACATGTGACAAGTTAGTAATAACAGTTGTATACATGTGGCAAGTTAGTTATAACAGTTGTACACATATAACAAGTTAGCCATAACAGTTGACACATGTGACAAGTAAGTTATGACATCTGTGTACATTTGACAAGTTAATAATAACAGTTTTTTACACATGTGACAATTAGTTAAAACAACTGTGTAAATGTAACATTAATGTTTAACTTCAATTAAATATCTTATTGTATTCGTTATGTGTCGTAACTACAAAACTTTTTCATTTTCATTGAAATTATTCCACTGTGTGACATTTCTATATATGTCGGATCTATAATGTGTAAATTGTTTACAACATTCACTTTCCCTTTCAATTCCAATTAAGAAGCATTTCCTTTGATGTCGTAAATTGGTTTTCAACATTGTTGTCAGGTTATATAATGCATGGATTTATTACGTAACAAGATTTCCTGGTCTTATCAGGTCGGACACTGACTTCAGTCTAAGTTGGCTTAACTGGCCGGGTCCGACTTCCAGTCTAAGGACAATGGCCATGAATGTACATGTTACAAGGTATTGAATACAGCTTTGCCCGTTTGACAAATAAGTAACAACAATACCATAGCTTTGTGTACGTGGCCTGTTAGTAATAACAAAGCAAAAACAACAAGGTAATACCAAAATGTCAACAAGACCCTAATTCGAACTCAAAATCGATAAAACTCGTGCAAAATATGAACAGAAGATATATTTACGTGGCGGTTTATTATATTTATTGTTTTGTTTCTATGAATGCAATTAAATGTATATTTGTTTTATGTTTACCCATTAGTAATGATCGCATTGTTGCTTTGTTTCCAAATTGATTATAAATACGCATCAACCTTTGTAAACCACACAGGAAAGATAATGTTGCACAGAAACAAATAGCTGGTTTTCAGGAACAGACATCAACTTTTGTTTCGGACGGTTACTAATCTCTTCGTTAGTTATCCAGACTGTTTGGGCTAATTAACAAAAAGTTTTCTGAAACCGTTAATTGATTGAACACTACAGTTGCATAGGTATCGTTTGAAGAAAAATATACCCACATACACAAAGGTATTTTCTCTCAAACATTTTTTGAAATGAAGAATTAAAACCCCACAATTACGAAGTTAATTTCTTTCAATTTTGTTTGGAAATACAGTCGAAAATTATTTAAACCTCTGTATAGTATTATGAAAGTGATTTATCATAGTTTCCTTTCAATGATGTAGTTTTGAGCCCTGTGCAATTATGTACAAGAGAATACTCTTGTGAATTTTATGTCGATTTTACTGCACAAAGGTTTTCAATCACGTTCCTGGTACATGTATAATTATTTCTACTTATCATGTTAATTCCCCCTTCTCATACAAATGACTTCAATATCTAGGAAGTTATAAAACCCTAAAAATGATGTTTATGTTAAAGTTAAACGGTCCTGGCTATCATTATATTCAAAACCTGGTTGGCAAAATATGAATATACATTTAGGAAAGATCTAAAATGAAATATAACACATGTTCGTCTCAATCCGTATTTTCAGATAAATACACATGCTGTGTGTGAGGGTCCACTCTTTATTAGTTAGTAATCTTGATAAGTAGGGGTGTTAGGTGTAATTGGTTGCTTTTTAAAAAAATAAGGATTTAGGTTTTTATAATGAACATTTTTATATGGATCTCTTTCATGGGGGGATTGGTCGAGTGGTTAACATTCTGGCCTTCCACGAAGGCGGCCGGGATGCGACCCCCGAAGTCATCGTACGCATGGATGTTCGGAGAAAGTGTTTTTCTCCTGCCTACACAACTCCAACAACCCAGGTGGAGTATAGATTGGTCTGGGTTGCGATATCTGTGCTGTAGCATTAAAGTGATGTGGCACCTTAAATGATGCCGTTGGAAGCACGGTCCACATGTCAAATGTACACAACTGTTATAACTTACTTGTCTTATGGACGTAGCAGTTGTTATCAGGTAGACACGTGTTTATAATATTATTATTAACAGAACAAAGGAACTAACGCGCTCCCCAGGATATGTAGATCAGCTACTGATATTCATTGCCGCAATGTACATGAAAAAATCCATTCAATCCCTGTATGAAATCTGGATTGTACAGACTATAAACAAACTGTTTTATGCAATTTTAAACCATATTTTGTTTTCTCAATACTTGAAACAAAAGAGAATATCAGGCTCCAATCACGCAACTACAAAAATGAGTGGGGAGGGGGGGGGGGGGATAAATACCTGAGAGTGTGGATGGCTGCCATCTATTCGTTATTTATTTACATTTTTTTATCTGTTATTTAAAGGGGCTGGTCGGGGGAAAAAATACAAAATAAAGGGGTCTAAATTTGTTCTCTGGCCTTCCAAAAGTTATACCACGGCAATATGATGGTCGAGTTCTGCTTGCAATGTCCAGTTTTGACCACTGAAATATCGGGGAAGCCCCGCGTAAATTTAGCGCAGATCTATTTATATATTTCACGTGGTTGTTTCGAAGGTGAGGCAGTGAAGATAACAACAATAGCACGCCGTCATATGCCATGTCGGACTCAACTAGCAGACAAGACAGCAATACCATACGTAAATAATTGTTTTCAAATGTCATGTTTGATGCAAGTGTAGTATTCCTACCTATATGTTGTCGTTATATATAACGGTATTGATACCTCGTGCCTGTCATGACTTTTGCATGCATCTTTTTCTTTCGCCGCGATGTTTACATTTGGCCTTGTTGATGAAGCGCGTGCGGTAAAATTACATCACTGATCTGGGTCAATTGAGAGTTTTAGACTGTCAGGTGACGATTTAGGATTTCTTTAATATAATTATAATTTTGACTCTTAGGGAGTGAATTCCAGCAAAATTTGTATCGGTATATTTCATAAGAAGGTATTTTAAACATGTTTATGCCATTTTAGCAAATATGACCCTTTTTCCCCGACCAGCCCCTTTAAACAATCTTAAATAATTTTTATTTAGATATTAATTCGGCATCAATTAATTCAGAATATTCCCTGAGTTTCACGTTGAAATTAACCTTGTTTACGCTAGAAGAATTGATAGAGATTGTTAAATGTTCAATGTTTATATATCAGGTTATAATGGTTATCAGGATTAATTCAAGTATTTATTGTCTAGATTCTCACTGTTTACCTGTTGAAGATGTATCTGTCAACCCCTAGGGTTTTACAGATTGCCCACAGGAAGGAAGAATACGATGACGTCACGGGACCAATCCTATATGACGTTATAATCATCTCTTGTCGGGAGAGGCTATGTGCGAATCAGAACAACATACATATTACAAATGATGATAAGGATTTAAATAGCCATATGAAGGGTGAAATATAAGTATCCCCTAACTTGCGGATGTAACAAAATAATATCCAACCTTCCAGGTGATTTAGTGGTTGACTTACCCTCGGCAGAGCGTAAGGCTGTACAGTCAAAAAAACTTCTTCTCGGGTTGGAGAAGTTTCTGTCATTTTCTTGTGGTAGGGGAAGATTTAAGTAATTCATTTGTAAATATTGTACTAAATGTTAATAACATGAACATGATATTTTATACTAATGGGTCGTGTAATGTTAGATTAACAGGAACCCTATCGATAAGAAAAATAGAACAAACGATACTTTGGCTTACATGTCGTTGATAAATGTAATAGGTGATTGACAAAACATAGTTTTGGACAAAAGCAGTAAGACAACTTACCTGGATAACCACATGCACAGCTCGTAATTATCAATACATTGACGGGTTTTTGTTGCCAGTGACATCTTTATTGCTTGCCAAGTAAACAAAGAACAAAGTGGTCTAGGAAAAAAATCTTTTACAAAGTCTCAAAAGACGGGTGATTGTGCACGTGATAAGGCTATAACTTGGTTCGGGCATGTCGTAATCTGCTATCGTTGCAGTAATTTATAATAAGGCACACGGACTTCATACGATATACTACCTAACCCAGTCCTAATCAGTGTAGTCCTGTTACTGGGGGAGCACATTAGGAGCACTAGGTTTTCGTGCAAAAGTTCATATATAGAGGCAAAGAATCTCCTGTTAAAGGTACGTAAGGTCTAAAATACAACGCCTGTGATCAGACCGTTTCCTATCAAACAATCTATCACCTGAATAGCCATTGTATGCTGTTTTTTTACTTGAGTGTCACATATCGACCCACAAGACATATACAAAGGGCCGGTTTCCAAAACGGCCCCTTCTCTGATTCAAGTTTCCTTTTGGTGGTGCATTGCCCATGCCGTTGTGGTCACAAATCTATAAAGTATAAAGATTTAGGTCACTTGGTTTGTTTTTTATGGCTCCTCAAAGTTGTACCTTTCAGAAGCTGTCTAAGTGTTGATAAAATGTGCATGTTATGTAAAATATTAATGAAAATCTAATCAAATGATGGTCACCGTAAAGAATACATTCATGGCATGATTGTGACAAAAAATCATGTTTCCATCGCGCCATTTGGCTGTTTTATGGAAGAAACAATCTCAAAAATGCCATTTTCGATGATAACATTTTAGACACAAAAACTGTGTTTTTTAGAGAATACACCCTTTTATGGGCGTTGGATGCAAACCAATTTTTATCCTATTAAACAGTACGTAATATGCTATTGATGAGAGGAAAAATCATCAAAATGTAAGTGGTGGAACATTTTCAAATGTTGGGTTGAATTAGCCTATGGTTGAATTGCCGATTTTCGACTTTCTTTAGATAATTAACAAAAAAACGAGAGTATTTGCTCGGTATGTTGAGAATATGTACACAGATATGAAAAAAAGTGAGAGAAACACTTTTTCATAAAAAAAATCCAAGATGGCTACTTCACAAGTCCCCGTGGTTGAAGACATTGGCTGACAAATAGACAGAACAACAAACAAAACGTGTTCCTTATGATTTTGGTTGGTTTTCGCATTTACGGGAGTGTTCATAGCTACGGGCGATTGTATAATACCTATATTTATAAGTTTGGTTAGTCACATGGTAACGGGGATCTTTCATATCGAGCCCCAAACATACTTTCGACATATGCACTCCGTTGCCGCATGGAAAACTATTTCAAGTTTTGTCGGAATTTCTTTACCTGTGGTTGTAATGGTCGAGGGTTTTCCAGCGTCCTGTAATACCCAAGGTAGTACAAGATACTGGAGATGTGCGCACACATTCCCATCGTTCTCTCTCCAACTGGGCACTGGCAGTAGTAGTCCTTTATTGGGGCCTCAACATCGGGTGAAACGGTGAACCGTATCCAAACGTTATATTTCGTTTGGCTTTTGTGTCGAGAATGTATTTGACATCGGAGAAGGTCTGGGGAGTGCTGGTAAAGCCACACCTCATAGTCTCCGTCATCACTTAAATGTTCGGCGATGTAACCAGGAGCCAGAGATATCTGATACGTTCCACACGTAATGGTTCTCAAGTAATCAAGATCGAGACGGGGAAACAGTACGGAAGATGCATCCATCTTGACAAACTCGGACCTTGCCCGTCTAGATAGATCCGGATCTGTCTTGACTCTCTGAGCTAAACCATTCGGTGTTGTCAAACGGTCCTTCATACGTTCAGCCATTAGCCTATCTTTGGCATCTCTCTCTGGAGATCTCTGGTAGATCGGTCCTCTAATACCATTCAGACAGGCTGTGACGGTTCGAAGCAAAGCCTCGATGACATTGATAAAGCTGTTAGACACCAATTGCGTTCGGAAGAACGTCCAGTGTTTCAGACGACCATGATAGGATTCCACAATCCACCTCGATTTGGTGATAGTTCTGTCAAGATTTGCTTGGACGTCAGAATGTTGACTTTGACCGGGTTTCAGGTATGACGGCATGCTAGCATTGAGGCCAGAGGCTTCGAGAACTGGTAGGACATCTCTAAAACCTCGGTCAACGACAACGTTGTCGTCTGGTTGTAGCCAAGTAACTAGCTTGTCCATGACTTTTTTTGTAATTGTAGCATCATTTTCGCTGCCAGTGAATGGTCCTACTGTGTCCAGAATGTAGCCATCTGGTAAGGCGATGCTCATGAATTTGAGATAGTTTCTCTTCTTCTGGCCACAGTAGGACATTCTCTGGAGCTTGTGGTCGGAGCTTTTCTGGATATAAATATAGGTGCCATCTAATATGGCAGTGGCTTTATCTCCAAAAAATGCTTCTGAAAAGACAGTATTGTGCCCGAGCAACTGTTCTCTTGTCAAGTGATCCGGACCTAGAAATTGTGGGACTATCGATGTGTCTAATGCCTGTACTATGGAGTGGAAAGTTTTGGACACACTTGACTTGGAAATTCCAAAAAGAGAAGAACACTGACTCCAGGAAATGTCGGTTTTCAGTTTTACCCAGAACAGTAATAGAGCATCGTGTGTAGTCTTGGTATATATACCAGATGAAAGATATGGGGAACAGTGCGAGTGGATTTCGAGGAACTGATCTTTGGACCAACCTGTCCAGGCCATGCATGCCGAGTCATCAAGAGAAGAAAAGCTTATTGTAAACGCAGACTGGTTCTGTGAAAGGACGTGCGACACCTCTAGGAGGTCATTAATGATTTCGGACGATTTTGATGGTAACTGAGATTCCAAGGAACCTCTACCATCAAGGACAACCTCTGTAGACGGATCTAAGTCGTTACCAATAAGGTGAATGGAGCAGACGCGGGATGAGGTGGGACACCACAGTTTGTGTGAATAGATCAGGTGATGTCTTGCACGTTTTGGTAAGACTGATGATTTTGTTCCATTTCTTGCAAAGGTAACAAGACAGAGACAGCATTTTTTGTGTGAAGATGATCCATTCAAAAGATCATGAAGGGTCAGCAACGGCAGGATATGGGACGGGGAGTCGTCTTCTTCCTCTATTTCCTGGTTCTGCTCGGGTTCAGGTTCAGGCTGATTTTTGTTCCGAAGATACTTCATGTAGCACTTCTGGCAAATAAGTGCTTGTTCCTTTGCTGACATCAATCCTTGTTGCACCAGCGTATCTAGGAGCCATTTATATTGTGGACTATTTACATTGCGTGCACTTCTGTTCTTATTGCCACTACGTTTCTTGAAGTATACTTGACACCCTTCTCCAACACATTTACCCTCCATCTTGAAACAATAACGATTGGTTTATGAAGCGTCGATAAAGTAACAAAATAGCAAGCCACCGATGATTGCTGTAAACAGCTAATACTTAGTAGTTTGGTACAATTATGCGAAAATGTGTGATAAATAACGAACAACTAATTACACAAAATAACAAGACAATATAATAAATCACATTCAATACCTCCAAGAAGCGCAGAATTGATTGATTACTTAGAACAAAATAAAGTATTTCATATGGATAATCTATCTATTCGATGTGGCGTGGTCGGCAGGCACAAAGAAAGTGAGACAAGTCAGGGTCCCAACCCTGACAGAGCCACAACGCTTTGGAGATGGGACAATAAAACAAGGAAAGTGAGACAAGAATAGCTAGCGTCGAGTCAATGATTCCGTAAACGTATAGACAAAGACAAGAAGATACGGATAAATGTACAAGGCCACACGATCAGAAAATTCAGAAGAGGACAACTTGAGATAGAACAGTATTCATGTATCAGGGTGTCCTCAGTGTAAATCTTTATATCGATACTGTTTATTTAGTCGTTACACATCATAAAACTGTCATGAAAATATCCGCTCTGATATTCAATATAAAAGTTTGTATATAATAAGCTATATAATAGGGTTTCAGACAAGGTTGTTACTCATTTCCCCTTTTCTTTCAATTTACAACCACATTCAGGCGGCGATATGAGAACGTTCCACCACATGGAATTAGCTGATTTTTGGTACACATATGAAACAAGTAAAGCTCTATCCGATTTTCTGATGGAAATTTGCATCCAAAACTATATAACGGGAGAAAATTGCAATTTTATGGCATTTTTCTTCATAATTGTGTCTCTGCAAGTGCATTTTCATCCGAGAATTTTTTTTTTTATGTTTTATGAATAAACACGATGTTTTGGAAATATTTATCAAAAGAAATTTATACTATGTTGCGAATTACAATTTCGAGATAACCTTCTTTTATTTACGAACTTATGTCTTTGATGCTGAAATTGACAACTTTATAAAAATACATTTTCACTGAAATTATGAAATCTGGGTGTCGGAAAGGTGTAAAATTATTCTTCGGAAAAGAAAAAAACAGTAGTTGAGCTAGATAAGAAATTATACGGGGGCAGGCTCCTATGGAGAATTAACATTACTGGAAACAGGCCCTTTGATATCATACAATTATTATTCAATATTCATCAAAGTATGAAATTAAACTCCTGTGATATGATGAAATGGTTCCTACTTTTGAAATCGTCGATATGTTTAATAATAATTATTTCTCCAGTTTCTTGCGGAAGTTGCTTATGTATACTGTCTTTCGACTGTTTGTACAAACATTAAAATAATCAGAATATTTGGAATATGTGCACAGCATGGTACATGTCTGTGTCTCTACCAGTATGAAATACACATAACACTTTATTACCTTGAAACAAACATGTTATTCAATGCCCAAAAGTCTTGCTTAAACTTAAGTTTCGATATAATTTAACTAGTGATCTATATTAAATGTCTATCTAATGAGTCGGCGTTTTAATCCAACTCTAAACAAAACCTTAAACATTGGGTAATAAACCCTCCGAAAATGTTTTTTACATAGATGATAAAAAAGGTGATTGGCTACCAAAATTCTCATACATTTTTCATGTGATTTAAAAACACCGTTCGAAATAGAATAAAATATGCCAAGTATTGAATTCACTTCTAAACGAAGCTTCATCAATAACTTCTTTTTTATAACATGTCGACAGATTTCCTTTGTAAGGAAAGGAAATTGATACCTAGCTCTTATGTATTATTATTTTATTTTTTTATTAAAAAGTCATACAATTATGACATACACCTCACTTTCTTTCATGGCGTTATACCTCTCACGCTCATTCATAAACTATCGATTTATCTTCTTTTTTTTTATATTATTCATAAGAATTTGTTTTTGATTTTATATCAGGCCTGCTTATATTTTTTTTATCCTCTCCTCGCTCACCATCACTCCAGCTCCTCGCTATCAAAAGTCCATTATAGCACTACTGAGGTGTCTTAGATCGGATTAAAAATCATAAGTATTGTAACATGATATACTGTTATGACAATTTGAATGTAAACATAAAACATCAATTTCAACATACTAAATATAATTTCATTACCTCACTCTTTCATTCCTTTGTTAACTCTTGCACGACTGTCCCATTCATTAGTGTTGCGCTACCTCAAAAAGGGAGGTAACTACCGTGTTACTGCCAGAAGTACAGCCCCAGCTAGCTGATGTACGTGTGTCCTCCAGCAGAAGCACAGTAGTTCGTGGTAAAAGTAAGTACATTGTCATCGCAAATAAAATACCCCGTATACTATAAAAAAAACACTGTATCGGGATATTTCTGTTTATGCATTGGTTACTAAGAAGAAATTATTTTTCAAGTACATCTAAAAGATACTATGTGCTAGGTGTATCTATATTTAAATTGTAAATGCTCTCTCGAATTACTTGTACCGGGTCAGAGGTCAACACTTATACATGTATTTGTTTACATATGCCGTATATGGAATTGTGTTGACCAAAAAATATTGTATTATTTATAATTATTGATTTAATTTCATTTGTAGAGTGGAAACGCCATTTGAAGTGAGAATGAGTTACAGATGAAGAAAGCATTACAAATTAGGAGGATAAATGTCAAATGACATTAACATTAAGCACGCACCTGCTTTCGGTGTCATGTCAACAATCTCGCCGAGATCGAAGTGTTTTGATAACGGTTAGCCCTGATTGGGACTGTGTATTAGTAGGTCTTTTTTATTCCAGGGACAGGGCTATCGTTGCCACTATATCTAGCCTTTCGGCTGTGTTGGTGGCTATTACAACAAATCACATTTCGTAAAGCACGTTCCAGTGAAAATAATGCTAATATTGACACTTTTTGACACAAAAACAGCACAAGTTATTTGTTATCTATTCAACTTTCTATCGCTGTAAATTTCAAAAAGAAGTATTTTTTAAATGAGCTGATACTCGAATACAGGCGATACTTTTTTGTCAAAACAGTGAGCAGTTACCAACTACTTTCGCAATAATGATTTTCGTTCCAGTGAAAAATAACGCTGATATTTACACTTTTTGACACAAAAATAACACAAGTTCAATTATATTATTTGCAATTAAAACTAGGTCGTTTTAAAAATTATTCAGCTTTCTATTGCTGCTTATTTAAAAAGATCGGTCAAATACTTTTGGAGTGAGGTGGTTCACATACATGTGGGTTTTTTATCCCGCATTTTTGTGTATCGACGCCCACCACAATACTCTGAACCATGCGTTACATCGCGTTTAAAAATAGAAAAATATACCCCAAAAACGAGACATCAATTACTTTGATACCACAGATTTTATCAATTATAAGTAATACAGTCAGCTTATAACAATGGGATAAACAAGAGACGTAAGAACACTTATCGAGATTGGTTTGTTTTCACACCAACTTCTGCATCTAACGAAGCGGTATCGACGCCATATTGCTTTGTCAAAATTGATGGTAGTTTTGTAAAGCCGTCCAAATTTTTTATATTCTTTATATTCATGGAGAATATTAAGAAATTATGCCCATATTGATTTAAGAAATGTTTTGGTATAACTGTCCACAGGCTTTCATTTTTATCATCCTTAATTAATTTTTGAACCCAACCACAGTAAATAGTTAGAATGTGTGATGCCACATCCAGCATTTGTAAACCCTCTATATTGTATGATAAGCAGAGAGCTTTTCTTTTAACTTTTTCTTTTTTTCCATCCCATATATAATCATGTATAATTTTTCCAGACTTTTTAACAATGTGTTGTGGTACAGTCAATTAAGGAATTAAAAGTGGTTTAGAAATCTGAATTCTTCCAATCATTGTCATTTTTCTTTTTCCCCAGATTTTAATTACCTCTTTCATTTTTGATATTTTACTTTCCCAGTTTTATTGTGCTGTTTTTTCTGAGTTTATTCCAAAATGAATACCTAGTGCTTTAGTGCTTTCACATGTCCAATCTATGTCTTCATATTGATCATCTATCAATATCATATTGTCTCCTAACTTTATACCTTGTGACTTTTCTCTATTAAGTATCAGACCTGATAGACTACCAAATATTTCAATTAGATTCAGAGCTTTACTGATGGATATTTTAGATTTAAAAAATAATGTAGTATCATCTGCTAGTTGCGATATTTTAAAATCTCTACTTTGCGATTGTTTAATGTTAATGCCCTTAATTTTTTCATCTTGTCGTATTTTGGTAGCCAGTATTTCTACAGTTATTACAAGGAGAAGTGCTGATATCGGGCAGCCTTGCCTTATTCCTCGTGTGATATTTACTCGTTCAGATAGCCATCCATTATTTGACACTAAACAACTAATTTGATTATATAGAGTCAAGATCCAATTTATAAACCCGTCCTTAAATCCAAAATGCTTAAGCGTATTTATCATAAAGTCCCATTCTATGGAATCGAAATCCTTAGCAAAGTCGAGAAAAAGTATAGCCCCAGTAACTCGAAATTTCTCAGCAAAATCAATAACGTCTTGGATTAAACGAATGTTATATTTAATATTTTTTCCCAGAACAAAGCCATTTTGATCAGTACTAATTATTTTTGGTAATATAGGTTTTATTCTCTCAGCCAAACAGTGAGCTAATATTTTATAATCGATATCGGCCTCCAGTTATTTAGGTCACAGTGATCTTTTTTTTTTTATACAAAAGTGATAAAATTCCGATTCGTTGTGATTCAGATATTTTTTTTATATTTATACCCCTCATTTATAGAATTAACAAGTAAAGTTTTAAGATGTGGCCAGAATATTCTGTAAAACTCAACTGTCAATCCATCTGACCCTGGGGATTTGTTTACTTTCATTGAACCTATTGCTTTAAAACATTCCTGCTCATTCAAAAGACCTTCACAATTATTTCTGTCATCTTCACTTAATTTAGTATCCAAGATAATTGAAGTAATGTACTGCTTTACTTCATTGGTGTTAGGTTTTCTTGTGGTGTATAGTTTTTCATAGAATTCTTTTTGTCTGTTTAATATATCACATTGATTTGTTAAAATATTGCCCTCGTTGTACAGCTTTCCTATTGATTTTTTTGTATTTGTCTACTTTTTTCTAGAGAAAAGAAATATTTAGTATTTTTTTCACCTTTCTCAATCCATTTTGATCTATATCTTATTTGGTGTCCCTTTGCTTTATATGAATACAATGTTTCTATTTGCTCCTCAAGTATCTTTCTTTCATCTGTATTTGCTTTATTTTCATTTTTTTCTTTTAATTGATTCTCTAAATCTTTCAGTACATCTTCCCTTAGACTTGCTCTTTTTTCCCCAAAGTATACTGATTTTTCTTGTATTTCTATTTTACAAAGGTCCCATAGGGTTTGCATTGTTATTTGATCATTGCTTTCCATGTGGTTATATTTTTTTAATACTTTGATTATTAAGGTTTGATAGCCTATGTATTCAAGTAAGCTATTGCTCAGTTTTCAATAACCTGGCCCTCGAGCTACAGTTTTTATATCGATGATGAGTGATACTGCTTGGTGATCTGTATATTTTATATAAACTGGTCTGATATCAGAAGATATTATTTTCTGTACAATTTCTTTTTGTATTAAGAAGAAATCTATTCTGCTTGCTTCATTGCTAACATTTTTTCGTTTCCATGTGAATTGTTGTTTATTTGGATTTTTTAGTTTCCATGAATCTAGTAGTTTATACTCTTTTATCAATATTTTTAGGTTACTTACAGTTTGTTTTGGTATTTTCCTACATTTTCTATCATCTGCTTGTAGTATTTCGTTCCAATCACCTCCGATGATAATTAACCCTTGACTATGTTCTGATATGAAAGTATTTACATGCTTATAAAAAGTATTTCTTGTGTGTCTTTCATTAGGTGCATACTCATTTATAATAGTATATATATCATCATTTATCTTTATGTTGATGAGTAATAGTCTACCATCTTTATCTTTATATATTTATCTATGATTTCTGAATTTATATTTTTGTTAATGAAAATAATTACACATCTACTCTGTGTTGTACCGAAACAATGTATTACCTCCACTTGCCTCTCTGCGTTTATATACGGCATAATCATTTTTGTGAAGTGTGTTTCTTGTGCCAATATAATATTTCCTCCTTCTTGTTTGACCCACATGTAAAATCTATCTCACCTAAACCTTGTGTATTTATTGTGAGAAAATGTACTTAACATGCTATTGCTAATATTTTTTATATAAATAAAATGTTGATGTATATAATGTTTTGAGGTAGTACTTGCAACAACATGACTGCCTTAGCATAGATAATATGTACATAACCATAAAATTTGTGCATTTATACATATATTATCTCTTTTATTTCAGATACCTTATATATATATGCCCATTTTCTGTATATTTGTGAAAGCATATGTAATCTTGTACTTGTCGTTCAGTATAAGAATACCAAGCGGTGTCCTCCGGTTTTTACCGTCTCGAGCTCTCAATTAAAACGTCTCACAGGTAGTATTTCGATACGGTGAGGGGCGAAACTACACTGTCGATCAAACTGTCACGTTGTATTAAATGATCAGGAAAACTCAATGTTAGCAACATCAATGCAGACGTGGCTGTACGGTTTGACAGTAAAACGTGGTTGAGACTGTGGATATTGGTCTAGTCTAAACATGAATTTGTCATAACTTTCTTAAGGTCAGTACGTGTTGTATATACTTTCAAATGTCAGGCGTTGCTATGCCTTTTCAAAGAAAAACCTTCTGGTGATATTGAATATAGACCAATTATGTATGAACTTACGAATGATTTCTTTAGGTTGGAAAAGTGTTTTATATCTCATTTGTAAACCGTCATTTAATTTGATCCAAAGAACTGTTATAAAACACCAAGGCCTTTCAACTTGAAATATACTAATGCACGCAAATATGGTAATGGTATTTCAAATGTAAAGAAAAACTACATGTTAAATACCCCCACTTTCTTAATACCTTGTAGTGGTATCTTATCAAACAGGTATGAATGCACTCTAACCATATCGGTTTCTATATTTTAATGTACCCCTTTACATGCTGTGTCTGAACGTTCGTCATGGTGGGAAGGTACTGGGTTCTGTCCCCAGGCCAGGACATACCGAAGTCGTTAAAAATGGTAGTTGTTATTCCCTGCTTAACGTTCAGCATTTATGGTAATGACAACAACTTGTTCACCCGTGGTCAGTATAATGTGCCCGGGCGAAATGCTGTGCTGGGTGTCTTAAGTATGGTATTTCAGTGAGGCAGCACTATAAAATCGGCATCAGATCCGTGTTATCGCAAGGAGGCAATTACACCAACATACGCTGTCTCCAGCACACATAATTATATATGCATGCATATACATGTGTTACACACACGTAGGCACGTCTTTAAATGACCTAAATTGTAACTTAGATGTTTAACCATATCAATCAATAAACTCTACTGCTTGTATAACCATCTGAATTAGACATCGATCTCTCAGCTCAAAGCAAATGTAATTCTACCCATTCTGCAACTTAGCTATTTTGTTTGATCCGTGTCTGTTATTCCATTTGCATTTTTTTTCATTGTTTTGTAATTACTTCCAAAGTGTGTTTAAATCATTTTTGAAATTTAATATCTATAACAAACAATGTTTGACTATACGCTCTGACTTCTGTAATTAAACCTTTTAACAACGTGGTTAATTATGGCCCGTGGTCTTGCAATGACATGATTTGTGCATATCTGTAATTGGACTTTTTAGAGCTTTGCAGGTCGATCCGTTTGCATGGGGTTTTAGATCGATCTTAGCTTATCTCATTAATCGTGAGGTAAGGCCTTGGAAGACAAACGAAATCGTCAAGCACAAGAAGAGTCAGAGAGAAAAATCAATATCCTGAATACATTTAAAAGGCAACGAGGGGCGCAAGGGGACCAGGTAGGGATAGAGGGTGGGGAAGGAACACGAATATTGAGAGGAACCGACATGAAGGAAATTGGGCAAGGGGACAAAGAGGAACAAGAGCATGGGGTCGGAGGGCAAGAGCATATATAGGATTACGAAATGCGGTTGTGTGAAGCAAACATAAGTGAATAAAAACACTTTATTAAACATGAAACGTATTGTTTGCATAGAAAAGTAGTATCATTCTTACAAGCTACAATAGAATTATACCCTGCGTATGTTTGTAGGGTTGTCAGCTCTGCTACAATCCCATCAGTGTGCGTCAATCATATTGTTTGGGGATAGGTGTAAAACGAATACAATTTATGGTTTACAATCACAATCAATTTCTTAAAACGCTTATTTATTTATTTCAATTAATAATCTATATTGAGTTGAAAGAGTGTCTATTATTTCAATATAAAAAATGCATGTATGTTTTCCTTACCACAACACATTGAGTGTGTTTAATGTATATGCTCTGAGTTTCTGTTAAAATATTTGTTTCTGCATTGGTCTTTGCTGAATAAGAATGTTGATATTTAAACAGTGTTCGGTCGTAACGGTACACTTTTTGTCCCTGTGCACTACAAGGTTCCCCGCTGATAGGCTTCAGACCGATTTGGAGGTTTTGTTAAATATAATTCCTCCAGTTGTTTTTTTGCAGTTGATACAAGTAAATTATAAGAAATTAAATAGCGTTACGACATTCCTTTGTACTTTAGATCATTGAGATATATATTAATTGCAGTTCGAAATATGGGCTTCAGGTTATACACTAAAATATAATATTTATCAATTATAGACTTTTGTTGAGGTTAATATGTGGTTATAGGGACCTGAGAAATTGAAATAAACCGGGACCGAAATAAAAGTCTTGAATTACTATATGACATGCTAAATAATGTTTTAATCGAAATGTTTTTAAAAACACGTATGAAAAGTGTATGGAGGAAAGTGCTGCTTTTGGCAGGGAGTGTTGTGAAGTTATAGATTAGACCTTGCTGATATGCTTATTTTTGTTTTGTGTATTATTGAATGCTGTTACATTACATGTTTTACCCATTGGCTTGGAATCTCGTAATGAACACCTTTTATGACTTTTCTGATATACACATATACTGCTGTTTTAGATATATGCGTTAGAATTCGTTCGTCAACTTCCTTTTGACTTCCTCAACCGCTTCGGATGACATGTGACTAAAAATTTGGTCTGGCACGGTCTGAGATCTTTTTATATGCAGGGAGGTTACTACATCTTATGTTATTCACACACTAAGATACACATACACTAACTAGGTGTATACACAAACTTTTGATACACAATTAACGTCTTTGATAGCTCTTTGAAGTGATGTATTTTCCAGAATTTGATACAAGTGCAGCTATATGAAATTTGAATAAAAAACTAACGAAACTAAGGAGACGAAGAGATAAAATTGTTTTTTTCTGTATTACTATTATATTTTATTTTTATATAAATTTCATAACATCATTCATGCTTATTTGAAGCAATAACCATGCTTGCAAAAGGATTTTGAACAACACTATTTGGTTGTGAAAATGTATTAGCTTAAACAATTAACATGTTTGTATTACGTCGTTTCCGAGGTACATGTTTCCGAAACAAAAGTCAATTGATTGATATTTCTACTTCCGGTATGAAGGTAAATCAGTAGTAAATCAACATCATTGCCGTGAATGATTGGTAAAGTTTGGTGGAAAGGATTTTTATTGACAAGTACCCGCTCGTCTGATATCCAATCGGTGTTTTTGGATGTTGTTTTTACTCGTGTCAGATTATTGTTGTTTACACTAAGTGTAAACAGTTGTATGCCCCCATCCCCCAACATCACACGACATGCATTCTAAAAGCCTGTCGAATCCGGATAGAAAATGTGTTTCGAAAACGACGCATCATCTCTCCAAAACTTGTATATCATAGTTACCTCTAAATGTTACCACTCTTTCAGATGGTTGGCAATTTCTTGAAAAATGACGAGCATTAATAATGATAAAAATAAGATAAATTAATTTTGATGTGTGAGTTATTCAAATTACTGAAGAGTTGCTGGATGAAATATGTTGTATGTTTGGTGTTAACTGATGTCATTCACGTTCAATATTAACATTTGTAAATAGACAGTTTGGTTTCACTGACATCGAGTAACCTTGATTTCAACAACTGCAGATGTGAAAAAGGCATCTATGTGAAAAATGTCAATCTTATTTTGGTATGCATTTACAGGTATTCGTTTGGATACAGTTGGTTATATATAAGTAATATATATTTAAATGATATCATCCAAACAAAACGAAAAGGACTGTGATAGTTAACAAATGGTTGAATCTCTTTAAATGTTTTCTGTAAATTTTAATGTTTCAGAAATGGTGGAAAGAAGACCTTAATCATGAATACCACGGCGTCACGTTCACACGTTACCGATAACACTATCACGACCAGACCGGATTTCATTGCCATATTTGACGTCCAAAGATGGTACGAGTAATTGTACTGACGAACGGACACACTCGTCATCATGCGAGCTTGCAGACGAGCTAAGTTTAAGAACAGTGTATTTGCAGTCTGTGTGATGTGTCTCTTGATTATTTCCATACACGACTTCTTACAACTGAATATTTCTCCTGTACAGTATGACGATATTCAAACGTTTCCAAAATACAAGTTCGGCTTTTTCTTTCCGTTAGAAATAGATATCCAGAAAATTGTGGAACAGAAAATCGCTAATAATACCGAGCCTGATTACGCGCCAATAAATCGACATCCTTTCAAATATATCCATCGACCTTTGGATTGTTCCTTCACCGCTTCTTCACATAGACGTTCTAACTTTGATTTCGGTCCAAAGCTGTTGATTTTAGTAAAATCTGCCGTCAAGAATGATCGCCTAAGAATGGCAATACGCATGTCATGGGGTAGAATTAAAAAGCCTAATGTGAAAGTAGTGTTTTTGGTCGCCACATCACCTGACTCTTCTGAATTCATCTCGCTGGAGTCACAAAGCTATCGGGACATCGTACAAGAGGATTTTGTAGACAATTACAGTAACAACACGTACAAAACTATTATGGGATATAACTGGGGAGTTCAATATTGCTCTAATGCTGACTTTTTCCTGTTTGTAGACGATGATCATTTTGTCGATGTATCAAAAGTTCTAGCATATGCTCAATCCATTCCGATGAACGAACGAAAGACACTGTTTCGTGGAAGGAAAGTAGTGAGTGGGACGCCAAGTAGATCGGATTCCAAATGGATAATATCTAAAGTCGACTTTCCGTTTCATCTGTTTCCCCCCTATCTAGCAGGCGGAGCCTTTCTTACTTCCTACAGTTGTGCACAGCGTTTCGCTCTTGCATTTCCATATGTTGATTTTTTCTGGATAGACGATGTGTATTTAGGTATAGTTGCTAATAAACTCAACATCACTGCAGTGGATGCGCAACCGTTTTTCACGAATGAAGAAAACCCAAGCTTAGACAAAGGTTTTTTCTCCCACTTTAATAACCACAACGCAGATCTCATGATAAAGGCATGGCAACGTTCGAAAGACAAATATCTATGACCATGTGGCTGAAAATGATACATGGGAAACTCCTGAACATTAACGCATGTGGAATAGGCGACTGATGCAACGTTAAAGTAACTGATTGTAAGATGTTTTTAATTTTCTTATTTTAAATAATGCGTCGTTTTTATACATGTTTTTGGTTTCTTTTGACCAATTCCCATTTTGCTATTTTTCATTGGCATAGCTACGTTTGCTGGTTTTATTATTTTGTAATTTATAACAAATGTTTAATATATATATATATGAATATGATATCTCAAATAAATTTCATATGAATCTGGATAGTTTTGTCGTAGCGAGCCTTTGGCAAGATGCAACGGAACTTGTTCGCAACTTAGACGAGATAATGTCTATGGCTAGATAAGTACAGAGTTATACTACGAACGAGCAAAGAAAGATCAAATGAAGGGTTTAATTAAAGTGATATATGTAAAATAAAATACTGTAAAGGGTTGGAAGGCGTTTAGCCGAGGATAATTTTATTCTAGATAAAATGAGATATATCTGCATAAAATAACGTATTTCTCGTCACAATGTTCACCTCTACCTTTAATATCCGACCCCTGACCCCACCGACCCAATCTGATCATTTCACAATCATCATTTTAAGTTCCAGTTAAAACTGTATGAACAAGTTTTTTAACCTCGATGATCGGTCGTTTTCATTTAATACACTACGCTTTGCAGTGTAATTTGGTGATTAAGTCGAGTGTTATCACTTGCTCAAGCAAAGTTGACTGCCCATGTGAACACAAATATTACAAACGAAATGCCTGTGTTTTTATTTATAAGTTAAAAGCATTATATAAACATTTTTTTTATTTTTATTTATTTACAGTTTTTAAATAGATATTAGAATTAAATTTCGATATTTATTAAATGATGTTGGGATATCTACGAATTTCATAAGATATGCCAGAGATGGGTTGTTTTCTCTCTTGATATTCCTTCCAAGATAAAAAAAAAAAAAAAAAAAAAAAAAAAAAAAAAAAAAAAACAGCAGACCAAAACATTTTGCTATAGTAATTATTATTTCAAGAACATTTTGATATGAATACAATTTTACAAAGGGTTTTTTTAACGAAAAAACGAATCATCACACCAAGATCAAGACAATTGTATCCAAGAATTTGCTGTGATTCATTGTGTCCCAGTTAGAAAATCAGGACATTATAAATGTATTTTATGTTTTGCTGAATTTCCAATGAACTGTTTGTTGTTCTTTTGTTGATGTTTCTTAAGCTATACTAAAATGACTTGTTTTATTTGATAGAAGATTATACTTTCAAAAACATGAATATATCGTTTTTAGAATGTGTCAAAATATAGTGTTTCATATCATAATATAACGTTTTGTGTCGTGTCGTGTCATAACGGAGAACACACAACTAGTGATTGTAATCGTACTTCCCTTGTTTTAACTTGTGGTATGACTACATTGCAATACAATACATTTTATTAACGTGTCACATGCCAATATTACAGGTATATACAACACATTAGAAGTCATAAAAACTATACAAAATGCATTAAAATGTATTGATATACAGACAGTTTGACTTATGAGAAACAGGTATTCAAGATCTTCTGCGATACATAAAATATAGTGGGAAAACTGAAATAGGTCATAGATCATAACTTGTCATAAGACAAAACAATTGTTCATAGGGGCCTGATTTAAAAAAGGTTGGGCAATATTTACTTGCCTCATTAAATACATCTCGCCTAAAATTAGAATAAAACTCACCATCTAATAAAACAATGGCGCTCGTCTTTGACCGATCCTGACTGACATAAAATACATTTCCTCTCATTTAACGCTAAAGGAGGCGAGAATACCGGCCGGTCTCAATTTTCAATTTCAAATTACCGCAACGGAACTTGGCTATAAATAGAAAAACAATTACATTATAAGGATTCAGACTATTTCAGATGTCATTGCCCTTGTTTTACCTATGTTTTACATGTGCTACCTAATATTTTCTAGCTCCCAAGTTTAGACATGTTTAGACATAAAAGAAATGACAAAATGAGTCACAATGAGTTTCTTATTAGTTCTCTAGTACTTTTAACTTCTTTCGAGGTTTAGTAAGTGATCACGATATTGATTAAATATTAAATTAACATCAATATCTTATATTTATTTTGTTTTATAGTGTACATTTACATTATAGTAATGGTTATAGGATGGTTATTGAAACTTACATTCTATTTTAATTTCAATAATTTATAAATGCATTTAGTTCTTAAATTTACTTTTTGATGTAATATGAAAAAAAAAGTGACAACTGTAAGCCGAGCTTATAAATCTAAACTTTTATTCGCATAGTTCGTTGACTGTAAGCTACAGGACAGGCGTTTACTGGATAATCATCAACTATATTGTGATGAGTTTTGTATTCCGTCTTTGCGTATTGCAGAGTTATCTTCTCTTGTGAGCAGGAATTGATTGTTACGTCATTTGTTTGTGAGAGTAACGTCATCAATTTTCGAGAAAACGACGTAATTTTCACACACAAACCAATGACGTAACAATCAATACCTGCTCACAAGAGAGGATAACTCTGCAATATGCAAAGACGGAATAGGTCTGGCAGGGACAAAACAATGATCAGATCTATTTGTTATTGTATCTTTAATTTCCTCGTGTCAATATCAAAATTGTAAAGCTGCGTCTGTCAAGGCGTAACTGGTTATTGATGCTACTGAAAGAAAATGTCTTGTTTCAACACAAAATACATAAATATACGAGAAAATATATTTAAATTTTATGATTTAGTAAATGTAATATTTACTTTAAAAAAACAACACATTTGCCATCTTCATAATTGAATTTCACTTAAAGCACAATGTATACGTATTTGTTTTTCATTATTATTATTCGTTTATATAGTATTCGTACTTAAGAAAAGATCAGCAAACGATAACACAACATAATAAACTCATTGAAGAAAAACAGTTTATTAATTCTTAAATAATCTTTGGAGAAGGTGGCACAAAAAGAATAACAAATTGTGGTAAATACGGTATCTCTATGGAAAAGGAATAGTATTAAGGCTGCATGTTCCATGGTTGGTTTTAAACCATTTCTATACTTATCATTGTATATACATTTAATGTATATAACCCCTACATTACATGTAAAACGAGCATTTAAACCTTCCATATAATAGAATAATTCTATACAGTATGTTCGTTTTACTGCATGCTATATATACATTAACACAATTTAAGCCCAAATTTCAAAAAAAGAAAACGTTATCGTAATAATTACTTCCGTATTTTTTGTGTTTTTATTTTTGTGTTATTTTCTTTTTAGATATATTAATCATGAACGATTTGTTCCGGATAAAATATACACAATAATAATATACATATACATGTATGTACAGTAAGTTAAAACACTCATAATATGAAATCTTTGTATATTAAGGTACATGTAGAATACGAATCTAACGACATGAATATGTGCAATAACTAATGTAAAGAATCTGAAAAAAATACATTTGTACATCAATGCAATATAACATAGCCTATGCGTTATAAATGATACATGAAATTTATAGTTGAATTAAAACATGCACATACATGTATGCATTTTACGAAATTCATTCGGATAACCACCAGATGTATCTTTTTTATATTTTACGTAATGAGTGGGAAAAAACCCATCTGAGATATAAAAAAACAAAAATCGGTTTTAATAATGTATCGTAACTAATTTTACATGTATGCAACATTAAACGGTGTAAATTAAATACATCACAATAACGACATCTAAGTGTACAAACAACATATTTATCATATCAAAATTTTAATATATAAGTTTATCACCGCGTGAGATTTCAAGGAATTACCATGACGAAATTCTGCGTTGTTCCAAACTGATTTACATGTACTTAAAATAGTTATATGTCACTGATTGAGACGGAATTACTATGACGTTTTTCTGAGTAGTTCCAAGTTTGTCTCTAAATAGATCATATGGGTATGTGTTACTATGTTGTATTCTTGGAATTACTATGACGATCTACTGAGTGGTTTCAGAATTAACGCATAGTACCAGACTCCTGATTACAACATTAAAGTTTCTTCTCTCGTTTATAATATAATTCAACACTCTACCATGTAGCATATCTTATATCCTCCTCGAAATTCCAGGGGTCACGATCACTAACCTTATCTGCATCCTGGTAATATGTCGTGACAAAATTGAATGTATAAAGTTAGCTATTTAATTGGTTTAAGGTGAAAAAACCTGACCAATCGCTAAGCCGAAACCTGGCCTTTGAAGTTTACAGAGGAGCGACACTCGGCTTCAAAATCGGTTATTTTTACCGTTATGGTACAACGTGATTCTTTTGATGTACTTCAAACTATCAAACTAGTCTACTTCTTTCACCCGCTAATTGGCTTTATAAAGCCTTCGAATTTTTCACGACATATGCCAGGGATCTGAGAACGTAACTGAGTGTAAACCCTTGGAATCGGAGGAAGATGTTTCGTGAATATTTGTTGGAACTTTGTCTTAATTGATTAATGTATCATTAATCTAAAACAAATTATGGTTGTTTTATAACACTCACATAATAATCAACTATATGTGAGGTATGCCCTTAGAACAAGAGTTATCAGAGTGTATAGCTATACGTTGTTAGTTTTACATCTGTCTCCATTATCTACTCGTTGCCATATAACGCTAATTTGCTCAGGTCTTTCCTCAACAAGCAATGTGTGATAAAAATACACTTATGTGCATATTCAGAATTTTTCATATTTCATGCAAGCATTAATCACATGTTTCATTTTCACAACTTCTCAAAAGCACCCTGATATCTGTATGAGTGTTTTAACCACTGTTAGGTTTGTTTTCCCTTTTGAGATCTAGTTCAGTTTAAAGGTATTGAAAATACTTTAGAATAACGCAATTGGTTCTATTCTGTTTTATAAACTTTTTTTAAAATGTAACTCTATCGACGATCTTTGATTGAAGTTTCAATGTGGTTTGCATAAAAATTTATGATATCATTAATAAGAATATTATTAAGATATGTTCATATCGGGAAAGGCGTCAGCCAGGGACACTTTATGAATTGATTGGTGAGTCTTAAGCATAATCTGGAATTCAAGTAAAAATCTAGTACTTATTTTTGTATGTTTCTGGTATCCTGTGCCATATAAAATATTTTCTACTTTTAATACATGTATTAATTCGATGGCACCCATAATAAATGTGCAATTGTCGTGTATATTTTGATTGAAATTATTTAGCGGATATACAATTGTTTGTGTGAGGGTGTGAGAGGGTGTAAATGGAAGGCGGCGTATATGTTTTGAACAGCTGTAATGTGTTACGATAGTCATTCTTACGACTAGTTATTTGTATTTTGTGTATGTGCTTATTGCTTTGTTGTGAAAATAAAAACAAACAAACAAAATTATGTTGTTATAGATTTGGTAGAGCGAGGAAAAACACTTAATACAGCACTAAGACATATGTCTTGGTACCGCGGTAAAACACAATACGTTATAGTACAGCACTAAAAATTAGGTCTGGGTACAGCGGTGCAAAACAATACCTTAATAGTACATCATTACGAAAAAAGGTTTTGGTTCAGCGGTGAAACACAATATCTTAATAGTACAGCGCTAAGAAATAGGTCTGGGTACCGCGGTGAAACACAATTTCATAATAGTACAGCACTAAGAAATAGGTTGGGTACAGCGGTGAAACACAATTTCATAATAGTACAGCGCTAAGACATAGGTCTTGGTACCGCGGTGAAACACAATTTCATAATAGTACAGCACTAAGAAATAGGTCTTGGTACAGCGGTGAAACACAATTTCTTAATAGTACAGCACTAAGAAATAGGTCTTGGTACAGCGGTGAAACACAATTTCATAATAGTACAGCGCTAAGAAATAGGTCTTGGTACCGCGGTGAAACACAATTTCATAATAGTACAGCACTAAGAAATAGGTCTTGGTACAGCGGTGAAACACAATTTCATAATAGTACAGCACTAAGAAATAGGTCTTGGTACAGCGGTAAAACACAATTTCATAATAGTACAGCACTAAGAAATAGGTCTTGGTACAGCGGTGAAACACAATTTCATAATAGTACAGCGCTAAGAAATAGGTCTTGGTACCGCGGTGAAACATAATTTCATAATAGTACAGCACTAAGAAATAGGTCTGGGTACAGCGGTGAAACACAATTTCATAATAGTACAGCGCTAAGACATAGGTCTTGGTACCGCGGTGAAACACAATTTCATAATAGTACAGCACTAAGAAATAGGTCTTGGTACAGCGGTGAAACACAATTTCTTAATAGTACAGCACTACGAAATAGGTCTGGGTACAGCGGTGAAACACAATTTCATAATAGAACAGCACTAAGACATAGGTCTTGGTACAGCGGTAAAACACAATTTAATAATAGTACAGCACTAAGAAATAGGTCTTGGTACAGCGGTAAAACACACTATCTTAATAGTACAGCGCTAAGAAATAGGTCTGGGTACAGCGGTGAAACACAATTTCATAATAGTACAGCGCTAAGAAATAGGTCTTGTTACAGCGGTGAAACACAATATCTTTACAGTACAGCAATAATACAAAGGTCTTGAAACAGCGGTGATTTTTTTTTTACCTTAGTAAAGCAGGAAGACACAAGTATTAGTATAAAGAGAATATAAGACATCCTACAGAATAATACAGAGTTATAAATATCCAGAGAATATACGACATCCTATAGTATAATACAGAATTATTAATATCAAAAGAAGATAAGAAATCCGAAAGCATACTATCGAATTATTGATATCAAAAGACATTCAGACATCTCACAGCTTAATACAGAAGTAGTAATATCAAGAGAAAATAAAATTCACAAATCATAATACATAGTATTAATACCAAGAGACAATATGACATCACACAGCATAATATAAAATTATTAATACCAAGAGACAATATGACATCACACAGCGTAAAAATAGAATTTTCAATACCTACACAATATGACATCACACAGCGTAATATAGAATTATCAATATCAATAGGAATTCGCAGGAGCTGCCTTATCAGGCGCTAACTACTTGTCCCATGCCACCTGGCTAATATCTCCTTATGTGTGTATGCATACGTGTGTGCTGAAGATGTAAAGGCCTTATGGAGATGTCAGTATGTATGTCTTAAAGGGACACCACGTGAAGATCCATAATTTTTTAATGAATGTATGTATTGTATGCACTTCCACTTAGGTTACCTCGCTATCCCCATATTCATAGTCCGCTCCAAATGTCCAGTTTCAACCACTTGAATTGTTCGGGAAAACCCTGCTAAAAATAGCACCAATAACGTCACCTGACAAGGGGTTTCCAAAGGGGCCCCCAGAGAGGGGCCGTGAGGCAACTGCAACTTCTTACTGCACTATGAAACCAATTAATGTGATTTCTAAGTCCGTATTCAAACTTATTGAACAGTAATTATTCATCATCAGAAGTTAATTGCACACTTGCCAATATTCAGAATCTAAATTTATTTAGCTTTAAACATTTAAAATGTCGACGCTCTCACCATTAAAATGTTAACGATTATCGTTATAATAATGAAACCATATCCATTACAAGGTAAACGCTATTACCATAAACACGTTGACGCGATCATCATAATAATGTGGACGCTAACACCATTAAATTTAGGACGCTATTACATGTACGATTACAATTTGGACGCTTACACCATTAAAATGTTCGCGCTATAACCATTAAAATATAAACGCTATTTTCATTATAACGTGAATGCTGACATTACTACAATGTAGAGGTTGTCATCAGTAAAATGAATAACACAGATGACTACATTGTAACTTGGAAAGAAAAATCCATCACGAACCTCTACAAAACAAGTGGAACCACTATGATTAATCAAAGTTCAAAACTATATATTATATATATCTACATGTAAAGTCTATACCTCAAAAGTAACAGTCCAGCCTTCATATTTTTTGTTGATCCTCTTTTTTCTCAGTAGTAATTATATGCCATTTAGGGTTCATGTCCCCTCGCTTTATCTTTTTTTGTCGTCTGATACCTTCATAATGTTGCGTCATGGTCAGACGCTGCAAAGAAGGCAGAAGATAAGATGTTGTGGAGAGGACTTGTTCATGGCCCTATTCTCCACTTGGGGAGAAGGAACTAAGTCAAGTAAGTCATATATATTACTTCAACAGCGCCTTATGTATCACTGGTATTGTCTATGTTCCATACCTGTTCTCGTCGTTTTTAATATATAGAGGACATATAACGGTTTCCCGTTAAATAACATGTACTTTTAGTATATGTATATATATATCTAGTTCACGAGTTTGTCAGAACATCGATATTTTTCACAAGTGAGGGGGTTATATGGCTTCCAGCCAGTCTCCTGGCGCCAAGTCAGGTCAAGCAGCATTGTTCATTTGAGTGCCATGTGTCAAAATAAAACTGATAAAACTCTTTAAGTATTTAACTTTGACGATCTTTTGCTAAGAAAAGCCCTTATAGATAAGACCACCTAGTCTCAATATTTCTGTAACTTAAACCCTTTATCTGTTTAGTATTTATATGCAAGATTGCATATAGCTTATAACAGGTTTCGAATAAGTTCCCTTTTTCTCAAGTTCACTCCATACCTGACAATTTCCGCAACTTTTTTTTCTAATGGCGATCTCCTTCAAACGTTTGCCTGTTATAAATAGAGCAAAAAATAATAACCAACAGTTATCAAAATGTGTAGAATAATTGTAATGTTTACGCATATTCAGCAATTACCTCCTTCAGATATTGAATGTATCATTTCAATACAGTAAGAATCAATTTAGTCTGTACATTATCCGGGCCCGTATTCGTGCTTGGCTAGAAAACAGCGCTGATCTTACTCTCAGAAAAATGTTGTTTGTTGATACAAGTTTTGTAAAAAAAAAAAAAAAAAAAATCCGCAAAGCGAAGGCTCCCTTTCAGAATTAATGTATCAAATCTTTTCTTAGTAACAGTTTTTAGAAGTGGAATGGGGATCTTTAATAATATGTTTCAAGTGTGTATTGCATTGATGTTGAGTAATATGGCACACCACATTTAAGCAACTAACATGATACCCAAATGTAGACCTATTCTTGAGTAATTATGTGGTTTCCCCTAGTAATAACAGACGGAAGTACATGTGTTGTAGAAATAACAGAGATAACTACATGTGTGATATTAATAACAGAGAGAAGTACATGTGTGGTAGTTATAACATACAGAAGTAGATGTGTTGTAGAAATAACAGAGAGAAATGCATGTGTGGTAGTAATAACAGAGAGAAGTGCATGTGTGGTAGTAATAACAGAGAGAAGTATATGTGTGGTAGTAATAACAGACGGAAGTAGACGTGTTGTAGTAATAACAGAGAGAAGGGCATGTGTGGTAGTATTAACAGACGGAAGTACATGTGTTGTAGCAATAACAGAGAGAAGTGCATGTGGTGTAGTTATAACATACAGAAGTGCATGTGTTGTAGTTATAACATACAAGTAATAACAGAGAGAAGTACATATGTGGTAGTTATAATATACAAAAGTACATGTGTTGTAGTAATAACAGACGGAAGTATATGTGTGATATTAATAACAGAGAGAAGTACATGTGTGGTAGTTATAAGTTGAAGAAATAACAGAGAGAAATGCATGTGTGGTAGTAATAACAGACGGAAGTACATGTGTGGTAGTAATAATAGAGAGAACTACATGTGTGATAGTAATAACAGAGAGAAGTGGATGTGCGGTAGTAGTAACAGAGAGAAGTATATGTGTGGTAGTAATAACAGAGAGAGGTATATGTGTGATAGTAATAACAGACGGGAGTAGATGTGTTGTAGTAATAACAGACGGAAGTACATAATATACAGAAGTACATGTGTGATGGTAATAACAGAGAGAAGTGCATGGGTGATAGTAAAAACAGACGGAGGGACATGTGTGGTAGTAATAACAGAGAGAGGGATATGTGGGATAGTAATAACAGACGGAAGGAGATGTGTTGTAGTAATAACAGAGAGAAGTGGATGTGCGGTAGTAGTAACAGAGAGAAGTATATGTGTGGTAGTAATAACAGACGGAAGTACATGTGTTGTAGTAATAACAGAGAGAAGTGCATGTGTGATAGTAAAAACAGACGGAGGAACATGTGTGGTAGTAATAACAGAGAGAACTACATCTGTGATAGTAATAACAGACGGAAGGAGATGTGTTGTAGTAATAACAGAGAGAAGTGCATGTGTGGTAGTATTAACAGACGGAAGTACATGTGTTGTAGTAATAACAGAGAGAAGTACATGTGTGGTAGTTATAACATACAGAAGTAGATGTGTTGTAGTAATAACAGAGAGAAGTACATGTGTTGTAGTTATAATATACAGAAGTACATGTGTTGTAGTAATAACAGAGAGATGTGCATGTGTGGTAGTTATAATATACAGAAGTACATGTGTGATAGTAATAACAGAGAGAAGTACATGTGTGGTAGTATTAACAGACGGAAGAACATGCGTTGTAGTAATAAGAGACGGAAGTACATGTGTGATATTAATAAACGACGGAAGTACATGTGTTGTAGTAATAACAGAGAGATGTGCATGTGTGGTAGTTATAATATACAGAAGTACATGTGTGATAGTAATAACAGAGAGAAGTGCGTGTGTGGTAGTTATAACATACAGAAGTACATGTGTTGTAGTAATAACAGAGAGAAGTACATGTGTGGTAGTATTAACAGACGGAAGAACATGTGTTGTAGTAATAAGAGACGGAAGTACATGTGTGATATTAATAAACGACGGAAGTACATGTGTTGTAGTAATAACAGACGGAAATAAATGTGTGATAATACAGGAGAACTTGTGTGGATGTGATAACACACAAAAGTACATGTCTGGTAGTGATAACAAACAGAAGTACATGTGTTGTGTGTAATTATAACATACAGAAGAACTTGTGTGGTTGTGATAACTCAGGGATGTACATGCGTTGTAGTAATAACAGACGGAAATACATGTGTGATAGTAATAACAGAGAGTAGTGCATGTGTGGTAGTTATAACATACAGAAGTACATGTGTTGTATGTAGTTATAACATACAGGAGAACTTGTGTGGTTGTGATAACACACAAAAGTACATGTGTGGTAGTGATAACAAACAGAAGTACATGTGTGGTTGTGATAACACAGGGATGTACATGTGTTGTAGTAATAACAGACGGAAGTACATGTGTTGTAGTAATAACAGAGAGAAGTGCATGTGTGGTAGTTATAATATACAGAAGTACATGTGTGATAGTAATAACAGAGAGAAGTGCATGTGTGATAGTAATAACAGACGGAAGTATATGTGTGATAGTAATAACAGACGGAAGAACATGTGTGATAGTAATAACAGACGGAAATACATGTGTGATAGTAATAACAGACGGAAGAACATGTGTGATAGTAATAACAGACGGAAGTACATGTGTGATAGTAATTACAGACGGAAGTACATGTGTGATAGTAATATCAGACGGAAGTACATGTGTGATAGTAATAACAGATGGAAGTACATGTGTGATAGTAATAACAGACGGAAGTATATATGTGATATTAATAACAGACGGAAGAACATGTGTTATAGTTATAACAGACGGAAATACATGTGTGATAGTAATAAACGACGGAAGTGTTGTATGTAATTATAACATACAGAAGAACATGTGTTGTAGTTATAACATACAAAAGTACATGTGTTGTATGTAGTTATAACATACAGAAGAACATGTGTTGTAGTTATAACATACAAAAGTACATGTGTTGTATGTAGTTATAACATACAGAAGAACCTGTGTGGTTGTGATAACACACAAAAGTACATGTGTGGGGTGAAAAGACACAGAAGTACATGTGTGGTAGTGATAACACATAGAAGTACATGTGTGGTTGTGATAACACAGGGATGTACATGTGTTGTAGTAATAACAGACGGAAGTACATGTTTTGTAGTAATAACAGAGAGAAGTGCATGTGTGATAGTAATAACAGACGGAAGTATATATGTGATATTAATAACAGACGGAAGAACATGTGTTATAGTTATAACAGACGGAAATACATGTGTGATAGTAATAAACGACGGAAGTGTTGTATGTAATTATAACATACAGAAGAACATGTGTTGTAGTTATAACATACAAAAGTACATGTGTTGTATGTAGTTATAACATACAGAAGAACATGTGTTGTAGTTATAACATACAAAAGTACATGTGTTGTATGTAGTTATAACATACAGAAGAACCTGTGTGGTTGTGATAACACACAAAAGTACATGTGTGGGGTGAAAAGACACAGAAGTACATGTGTGGTAGTGATAACACATAGAAGTACATGTGTGGTTGTGATAACACAGGGATGTACATGTGTTGTAGTAATAACAGACGGAAGTACATGTGTGATAGGAATAACAGACGAAAGTATATGTGTGATAGTAATAACAGACGAAAGTATATGTGCGATATTAATAACAGAGAGAACTACATGTGTTGTAGTAATAACAGACGGAAGTGCATGTGTGATAGTAATAACAGACGGAAGTACATGTGTGGTAGTAATAACAGACGGAAGTACATGTGTGATAGTAGTAACAGACGAAAGTATATGTGTGATAGTAATAACAGACGAAAGTATATGTGCGATATTAATAACAGAGAGAACTACATGTGTTGTAGACGGAAGTACATGTGTGATAGTAATACCAGAAGGAAGTACATGTGTGATAGTAATAACAGACGGAAATACATGTGTGATAGTAATAAACGACGGAAGTGTTGTATGTAATTATAACATACAGAAGAACATGTGTTGTAGTTATAACATACAGAAGTACATGTGTTGTATGTAGTTATAACATATAGAAGTACATGTGTTGTAGTAATAACAGACGGAAGTACATGTGTGATAGTAGTAACAGACGAAAGTATATGTGTGATAGTAATAACAGACGAAAGTATATGTGTGATATTAATAACAGAGAGAACTACATGTGTTGTAGTAATAACAGACGGAAGTACATGTGTGATAGTAATAACAGACGAAAGTATATGTTTGATAGTAATAACAGACGAAAGTATATATGTGATAGTAATAACAGACGGAAATAAATGTGTGATAGTAATAAACGACGGAAGTACATGTGTGATAGTAATAACATACAGAAGAACATATGTGATAGTAATAACAGACGGAAGTATATGTGTGATATTAATAACAGACGGAAGTACATGTGTGATAGTAATAAACGACGGAAGTACATGTGTGATAGTAATAACAGACGGAAGTATATGTGTTATAGTTATAACAGACGGAAATACATGTGTGATAGTAATAACAGAGAGAAGTGCATGTGTGGTAGTTATAACATACAGAAGTACATGTGTTGTAGTAATAACAAAGAGCAAAACATGTGTGATAGCAAAAACAGACGGAGGAACATGTGTTGTAGTAATAAGAGACGGAAGTACATTTGTGATAGTAATAAACGACGGAAGTACATGTGTTGTAGTAATAACAGAGAGAAGTGCATGTGTGATAGTAATAACAGACGGAAATACATGTGTGATAGTAATAACAGAGAGAAGTGCATGTGTGATAGTAATAACAGACGGAAATACATGTGTGATAGTAATAACAGAGAGAAGTGCATGTGTGGTAGTTATAACATACAGAAATACATGTGTGGCAGTTATAACATACAGTACATGTGTTGTATGTAGTTATAACATACAGAAGAACTTGTGTGGTTGTGATAACACACAAAAGTACATGTGTGGTGTGAAAAGACACAGAAGTACATTTGTGGTTGTGATAACACAGGGATGTACATGTGTGATATTTATAACAGACGGAAGTACATGTGTGATAGTAATAACACACAGAAGTACATGTGTTGTAGTAATAACAGACGGAGGTACATGTGTTGTATGTAGTTATAACATATAGAAGTGCATGTGTGATAGTACTTACATACAGAAGTACATATGTGATAATAATAACAGACGGAAGAATATGTGTGATATTAATAACAGAGAGAACTACATGTGTGGTAGTTATAGCATACATAAGTACATGTGTGGTAGGATTAACAGAGAGAACTACATGTGTGGTAGTTATAACATACAGAAGTATATGTGTTGTAGTTATAGCAAACAGAAGTACATGTGTGATTGTGATACAACAAAGATGTACATGTGTTGTAGTAATAAGAGACGGAAGTACATTTCTGATAGTAATAAACGACGGAAGTACATGTGTAGTAGTAATAACAGAGAGAAGTGCGTGTGTGGTAGTTATAACATATAGAAGTGCATGTGTGATTGTTATAACATAATGTGTGATAGTAATAACCCACAGAAGTACATGTGTGATTGTTAAAACACACAGAAGTAGATGTGCAGTAGTTATAACATAGAGAAGTGCATGTGTGGTAGTAATAACAGAGAGAAGTGCGTGTGTGGTAGTTATAACGTACAGAAGTGCATGTGTGGTAGTAATAACAGAGAGAAGTGCATATGTGGTAGTTATAACATACAGAAGAACATGTGTTGTAGTTATCACATACAGAAGTACATGTGTTGCATGTGTGATAGTAATAAACGACGGACGAACATGTGTGATAGTAATAACACTCAGAAGTACATGTGTTGCATGTGTGATAGTAATAAACGACGGAAGTACATGTGTGTGATAGTGTTTACATACAGACGTACATGTGTTATAGTAATAACAGACGGAGGAACATGTGTTGTAGTAATAACAGAGAGAAGTGCATGTGTGATTGTTATAACAGAGAGAAGTGCATGTGTGATTGTTATAACATACAGAAGTACATGTGTGGTAGTATTAACAGAGAGAACTACATGTGTGGTAGTTATAACGTACAGAAGTGCATGTGTGGTAGTTATAACATACAGAAGTACATGCGTGATTGTTATAACATACAGAAGTACATGTGTGATTGTTAAAACACACAGAAGTACATGTGCAGTAGTTATAACATAGAGAAGTACATGTGTGATTGTTAAAACACACAGAAG
Source organism: Mizuhopecten yessoensis (assembly GCF_002113885.1). NCBI lineage: Eukaryota > Metazoa > Mollusca > Bivalvia > Pectinida > Pectinidae > Mizuhopecten > Mizuhopecten yessoensis. The sequence goes on along the minus strand of NW_018403368.1, from coordinate 315,134 downwards.
TACATGTGTTGTAGTTATAACATACAGAAGTGCTTGTGTTGTAGTAATAACATACAGAAGTACATGTGTGGTAATTAAAACACACAGAAGTGGATGTGTTGTAGTTATAACATACAGAAGTACATGTGTTGTAGTTATAACATACAGAAGTACATGTGTTGTAGTTATAACATACAGAAGTACATTTGTTGTAGTTATAACATACAAAAGTACATGTGTTGTAGTTATAACATACAGAAGTACATGTGTTGTAGTGATAACACACAGAAGTGCATGTGTTGTAGTTATAACATACAAAAGTACATGTTTTGTAGTTATAACATACAGAAGTGCATGTGTTGTAGTTATAACATACAGAAGTGCATGTGTTGTAGTTATAACATACATAAGTACATGTGTTATAGTTATAACATACAGAAGTACATGTGTTGCTGATATAACATACAGAAGTGCATGTGTTGTAGTTATAACATACAGAAGTACATGTGTGGTAGTTATAACATACAGAAATACATGTGTGGCAGTTATAACATACAGAAGTACATGTGTTGTAGTTATAACATACAGAAGTGCATGTGTGGTAGTTATAACACACAGAAGTGCATGTGTTGTAGTTATAACATGCAGAAGTACATGTGTTGTATGTAGTTATAACATACAGAAGTACATGTGTTGTATGTAGTTATAACATACAGAAGTACATTTGTGGTAGTTATAACAATTATTAGTACATGTGTTGTAGTTATAACATACATAAGTATATGTGTGGTAGTAATAACATACAGAAGTACATTTGTTGTAGTAATAACAGACGGAAGTACATGTTAAATGTGTGGTAGAAATAGCACACAAAGGTTATTTTTATATAACTTACAAATGTTAATGTAAGGAATGAAATTAGTTATTTTAATATGCATGAGACCATAACAATATTGGCAATCTGAACATAATTACCATGAATCGCGTTAATTTGTCCAGAAAGCGAACGTTGTTATGACCTCATGAATGATGCGAAATTAAATAGTATTCCTTAAGTATACGTGATGAGTATGCTGTGGTACATGATAGTTATAATTATTTATCTATTTGATATTTGAAGCCATTATTTTTTTACAGTAAGTAGTACAACTTCATTTCCCGAATGCTATATCTCCGAAATTTGCCTATTGAGACGTCGAGTATGAGATTCGTTCATTCTTATGTGTCCTGTATTTTTAGAATTAAGGGTATCGTATATCAAGCCATATTATCGTATTCGTCCTTCTGTTTTTAAATTAATAGAGCTACTTTCTAGCAAAATTTTTAAACTTATTAGAAATTTAAGTAAGTACTTGATTCAAGCAACTGTTAAGAAAAGTCGTATATTATGAAATATAAGCTGTATCAAAGTCTTGCTATACACGTTTTGTTACTGTATAATGCGATTGAGATATATGTCTTTTACTTCACAATGAGTTATAATCTCATTTCATTATATAATATATAGTACTCGTTCTACGTATACCTGTATGATTGACTTTGAAGTTTTGTTATTTCCTAGAAATTCGGTTAGATTAAGGCTTTATTTGCATTATTTCATAAACAACTTAATTATGCTTCATAAGAGTCCGCTAAGTTACCTTAGGAAAACCTTAAAATTTTCCCCAACTTCCGACTATTTCATAAATTTGTAATGATTATGTACGGAATTGAACCTATTGCATATGTTCTCCACCATTGCACAAGCTATTTGTAAAATATTTATCTATATGTATATTTCTGTACGCCTATATGCAATGTGCATTTGGTAATAAATTGAATTGAGACATTGTCGTGAATTCTTAATTTTGCGAAATAAGGGACCATAACATATAATTGTTTTCGGGTGTAAACTGTGAAAAGGTCGTTGATACTTAGCACGATGATAGCTTGTATGCAGACAAAATAAGTTTGCAAACACAATGATGCGTCTCACATTTTGCTAAGGCCAAACAAGCAGTATTTGCTGTTTCCGTTAACCCTACCTAACCTAACTTTGTGTGCCTATCTTAACCTTTGTAAGGCAATTTTCAAAGAAGCACTGTTAAAGTCAAGATCACTCTCTTATATAAACCATGTAAAATTATTTGTTAAAATAAAAGTTTATACCTACCTACCTACCTACCTACCTACTTACCTACCTACCTACCTACCTATCTACTTACCTACCTACCTACCTACCTATTTACCTACCTACCTATCTACGCTATTTTTTTCCAACATGTTACAGGAAACACCTATATTTTTTGTCTGTCTTAAATACAGTCAATCACAAACTAAGGCCTAGCTACGCCCCTGCTGAGACCATTGTCTAAAATTTACTACATAAGCTAATTTGCTATTAAGTAGTAGAATGTTCACGTTGTCGTAAATCGTAAACTATTTTACATATATATCTATCTAAATTGCAGGTGGTAAGGGGCAGGGCCTTAGTAGGGGGAACAACTAGGTACAACAACAGTGTCGTTTGTTTTGGTGGGTTTACCTGAGTACCAGCGTAAAGGCTGACGATCACAATGTTTAGGTATTAAAATAGGTCCCTCTTAAATAGACTTGATCAAAAATGCTTAGACTTTCTATCAGCAGGGTTAAGAAATAGCAGAAAATTTACACATGGTCAGTCTTGACAGATGTTTACACATTTCGCGAACATGTCCCTATAAATTGACCCACACTTCATTCATAACTGTCTATCGTTATGCGTCATTCAAATAAAGGGAGACAACCAGTATTAGATCTGCTCGGCGGTTCTTCTGGTTCGATAAATAAAATCTTATTTGTTTTCTTTCAACTAAATTTAACGGTAAAAAAGGTCTTAATGAATTTTCAATAATTACTGCGACACACCATAATGTGTTTTATACACTGTAATTTGGTCGAGGTGACCTTCAACTCAAGTCAAATGTCAAAAAAGTGCAAACTTTCTTGCGAAATAAATTGTATTATTACAAAACCTTAATCTTGACAGGGCTGTTCATAATAAGATAATTGATTAAAACTTGAACATTACCTGTATCAACAACAAATGGTTTGCATTGCAAGATCTTTAGGCATAAAAATACCCACCTCCGAGTCAGAGTTCAAATACCAAGCCGGTACACGATGCATATTGCTGATAAGTGGAAACAGATGTTTTTGTCAGATCGCATCAAGAGAACTCGATCACCATACAAATATTAACTTTATTAGCAAAGGACGTTCCTCACGAAGAGAATTATGGTACAAAATTACGTTCATATTGCTTGGTAAAATAAGGACGGGTTTTGTAATATGGATTTTTTGTGATCTTTTTCTTTTTGTTTCTTTTTCATAATTAACTAGTGTAACGATATTGAAATCCTCATCCTATATTAACTGTAATGTAAAAGTATTAAATCTTAACTCAATTTGTTCATCACTTTCGCTTTCCGTCGGGAACCGTCGACATTTTCCGTAAACGAAGTATTTTCTCGTTTACGGAAAGTGCCGACGGTTCCCGATTGTTTCGCTCTGTGCATAGTCTCGTTCAACCAGACGCTTGATCACTTGTAACTATATTTGGCGTAGCTTGCGCAGGCAACAAGAGTCTGGTTGAACGAGACTACTCTGTGCAGAGAACGAAATAAGGGGACGTAACCCCTGCAGTATCGATGATTGTACTATGATTTGAAAGTAATTCAATCCTAATCCACATTTTCGTGGGATTTGAAAATATTACCATCTTAAGCCTATGCTTACTGTAATTTACTGTATAAAATGTTATCAATATTCCAACCAGCTTTTATTAACTATAGTGATAAACACAACTTTATATTTTTAATGAATGAATAATCACTTCAGTTTATCTTAGCTAAAACTGTATTCTTATGTGTCAGAAAACGACGGGCGTCCACACTACCGTAAATTATCTCAATGAATATTTTAATCGATTTAACTGTAATATCGATGAATGTATACTATGATAATACATAAATGCATTTTTTTTAACAATACATTCATGCGCTTAATAGTTTAAATGATGATTATATAGAAAGTCATTATATATACACTCTGTGATATTGTTTAAATGAATGAATTAAATCTAGAAATATATTAATATACTAATAGTTTTAATGTAACGTTGTATATAATTGTGATATATATATAATAGTATTGGAATAATGGTGTCTCGTAGGTCAACACTGGATACACGGTAGTCCAGTGGTAGAACGCCGGACTCGTGACCGAAGGGTTCAAGGTTCGACTCACGGCACTGTGTTGTATCTTTTAGCAATATACTTTACTCCGCTTGTTCCAGTTTACTCAGCTGTAAATGAGTATGTGGTTGGGCAGTGCTTGAATTGCTGAACGCTAGCTGTGAGCGCCGAAAAGGCAGCACCGGCTGTATGCTCCCCAGGGAGTTGAGAAAGATATTGTCTGGTTGCAAAGGCCCTTTAACAACGGATAATACTTTGTGAACCGCTTTGAGACGACCTACATAAGAACCTCGAATTAATATCATTATTATTAACACTGGCCAGACATTTCCTATGCATAGTTCTTAAACATTGTAAAAAGTGTTTTTTTTTAAACATGCATGTATTGAAATGTGTGACTCGTTAATACAATATTTATTATTATTTCTATTATTATTATGTATGTAAAAATATACCTCCCAACAAACTGCTTACTGTATTGTAATAGCTTAAAATTTTTGACAATGGGATGTGAGGGTTCTACAAGCCTAATGGTAACGTAGTATGAAGGAATTTCTATTGTAACCAAACTGTTAACTGTGATATAAAACTATAACAATCCCAAAGCACTGCTTCGTATGTTATGAGTGTATTACAGTTCTTAACAACTTTTTAGTATATTATGAGTGTATTACAATTCTTAACAACTGTGTGGTATATTATGTGTGTATTACAATCCTTAACAACTGTGTGGTGTATTATGTGTGTCTTACCATCCCTAACAGCTGTGTGGTGGATTATGTGTGTATTACAATCCGTAACAGCTGTGTGGTGTATTATTTGTGTATTACAATCCCTAACAACTGTTTGATATTTATGAGGGTATTACAATCCTTAACAACTGTTTGATATTTTTGAGTGTATTACAATCCTTAACAAATGTTTGATATTTATGAGTGTATTACAATCCTTAATAACTGTGTGGTGTATTATGTGCGTATTACAATCCTTTACTAACTGTTTAGTGTATTATGAGTGTATTACAATTCTTAACAACTGTTTAGTATATTATGTGTGTATTACAATCCCTAACACCTGTTTGATATTTATGAGTGTATTACAATTATTAACATCTGTGTGGTGTATTATGTGGTAACGTAGTATGAAGGAATTTCTATTGTAACCAAACTGTTAACTGTGATATAAAACTATAACAATCCCAAAGCACTGCTTCGTATGTTATGAGTGTATTACAGTTCTTAACAACTTTTTAGTATATTATGCGTGTATTACAATTCTTAACACCTGCGTGGTATATTATGTGTGTATTACAATCTCTAACAGCTGTGTGGTGTATTATGTCTGTATTACAATCTCTAACAGCAGTGTGGTGTATTATGTGTGTATTCCAATCCTTTACTAACTGTTTAGTGTATTATGAGTGTATTACAATTCTTAACAACTGTGTGGCATATTATGTGTGTATTACAATCTCTAACAGCTGTGTGGTGTATTATGAGTGGATTACAATCCTTAACAACTGTTTGATATTTTATGAGTGTATTACAATCCTTTACTAACTGTTTAGTGTATTATGAGTGTATTACAATCCTTACCAGCTGTGTGGTGTATTATGTGTTTATTACAATCCCTAACAGCTGTGTGGGGTATTATGTGTGTATTACAGTCCCTAACAGCTGTGTGGTGTATTATTTGTGTATTACAATCCCTAACAGTTGTGTGGTGTATTATGTGTGTTTTACAATCCCTAACAGCTGTGTGGGGTATTATGTGTGTATTACAATCTCTAACAGCTGTGTGGTGGATTATGTGTGTATTACAATCCTTTACTAACTGTTTAGTGTATTATGAGTGTATTACAATTCTTAACAACTGTGTGGCATATTATGTGTGTATTACAATCCGTAACAGCTGTGTGGTGTATTATTTGTGTATTACAATCCCTAACAGTTGTGTGGTGTATTATGTGTGTCTTACCATCCCTAACAGCTGTGTGGTGTATGATGTGTGTATTACAATCTCTAACAGCAGTGTGGTGTATTATGTGTGTATTGCAATCCCTAACAGCTGTGTGGTGCATTATGTGTGTATTACAATCTCTAACAGCAGTGTGGTGTATTATGTGTGTATTGCAATCCCTAACAGCTGTGTGGTGTATTATGTGTGTATTACAATCCCTAACAACTGTTTGATATTTATGAGTGTATTACAATCATTAACATCTGTGTGGTGTATTATGAGTGTATTACAATCCTTAACAACTGTTTGATATTTATGAGTGTATTACAATCCTTAACAACTGTTTGATATTTTATGAGGGTATTACAATCCTTAACAACTGTTTGATATTTATGAGTGTATTACAATCCTTAACAACTGTTTGATATTTTATGAGTGTATTACAATCCTTAACAGCTGTGTGGTGTATTATGAGTGTATTACAATCCTTAACAACTGTGTGGTGTATTATGAGTGTATTACAATCCCCAACATTTGTTTACTGTAATATAACACTGTTATAATCGTTTACAGACAGCATGTTTTTCTCATGGAAACATATGCTTTTCATGATAAAATATGAACTCAATGGGAGAAAAAGGTACCAAAATTTGTAATGAATGGTTATCATGTCTATCGAACTCCCATACGTTAATTTTCAAATAGTAAGGGAGAAAAGGTAAACATTGTGTATATATACAATTTGAAAATTAACTAAATAAATTATCATTCATTGGGACACCTCTGTCTAACACAAGATAAGGCAGCTTCTGTGAAACCCTTAAATCGCATTGATATATATATATATATATGACGTTGGTAGCATGAATTGTACTTTTTGTGCCTCAAAACGGCTTATGCCTGACAAGATAGGGCGCTATATAAAAATGTTGTTTATTTATCATTAGAATGGTAAAGACGTTTATATTTTATGCCTGTAATTTTTAGCTTAGTGCAAACATATTTATTTGGAGTGAAATGTAGATGTTATATGGTATGCTTACAGGAAGATAGTACCCTCCCTACAGCTATCCTTGCTATCCGGCAAAATATACTTGACGTAGCAAAACATTGTCACTATCAAATACCAGGGACGTATAGTGACCTATATACTGTCCCTGCAAATACCAATTGGATATTTGTTCAACGATTTATCATGATCAACGATTGTTTTTTTTCTTGTAGTTTGATATTAATATACAATTTCATTTTGGGTAAGTATTGGCTCATTGATATATTTACTTGTATTCTAATATCAACATACATATTAATTTTCTTGTATTTAGATTTTGACACATTAATTGTTGTTCTGCTCGTTTGATGGACATTGACGTTATTTGTATGTTCTCTCTGACAAACCAATACTATTTTGTGTTTCGTTATAAAATAAGAAACTTACGTCACACTTCTATAACTTTTAATACAAAAACAAATACCTTATCCTCACCAATAGGCCAATCATACAATAATACACATATACCTTATTTCACTATTGACAAAGACCCGGATGACACTTTCCGTAAAGTGGTCCAGTGTTGTAAACACTATCATATCGTGTGGCGTTAGTAAACTGGCTCTTAATATCGATAATTATTAACTATTTTCCGATCTATATTTGAATTTGAGCAAGTAAGACTTTAGGCTCTTGACTATAAATATTAGACTTTCTACAGTCCATGGACAAACATGTAGTCATATTGACTAGAACATATTCTACAGTGTGGAATAGAATTCCGAAGAGATTTGGCTCTTGATGTCTTTGTTTCGAAAAGTTCATCATGTCGGTTAGTAATACTTTTAACAACCAGACGCCATCTGTTGCGTTTTCGCCGAGACCTTGGTTCCATTATGATCAGAACACGGCGGTGTATTGGCACGCGCGCAAAGTTAATTTTCACAGCTGGGTGTTTACACTTGCTTAATGCATGTTTTCCAAAATAATTTTCCGGTTTCTTCTACAAAACATGAACAATTACATTGTAGGCACTTACTGTGAGTTTTTATTTTCCAGAATAAACAAATTATTTCGATATTATAAGTTATGAGATACTTGGCAAAGCCAGAGAGTATGTTCTGTGTTTATTCAGAACAGACCAGTATCCTGGCCCGTTTATATTTGTGACATGATCGAATCCAGCAGGGCTCAATCACTTCAAGTCAGAAAATTATAAGCTTCAAATTAAAATAACCTAAATTCATAGTCAATTGTATTTTCGTAAACATGTGATTACTTGATGAAATAAAAGTATCACCAAAAGAACGAACATTCAAAAATACTTTGATTTTATAAAACGATTGTATAACGATCAAGTGTTTTATATAATGACGAGTCAAGATAACAAGGCTTTAGATAACTTAGGTTGTGTTTGTATTGCTTTGTTAGCTTGACGAGATATGAACCAACACTTTTTAAAGTAATTTCCGTGGTATCCAACACAAAAATAAAAAGTGTTGTGATATTGGTGATTCTATAAGCATATTAACACATAGAGCACTCAACAAAATGTTACACAATCACTTTAATAATGATAAATACGTTACCAACTGATAGTTTACTTCAGTGCATAAAGTTGATAAGAAGTTTGGTAACAGAATCCAGGCCGACTAATCAGCTGTAGTGCAGCGTTGGTGAACACAAGTCACATGATCCTATCTCAAAACCTGACATTTTCCTGGTTCATTTTCTAAAAATGCAGAAGCATTACCAGACCATTTTGTTTTTGGTTTTTCATTCTAGTTTAAATTGCTTAATTGTAACAAATCAATCATTTCTTTTTAATTGTGGACAATGAAAAGACAGCGTTAAGTACCGGTTCGTCAATGAAGTGAACTGCTAGATAAAAGGGAGGAGAGGGAGTACCTCATGACAGGATCAACGATACACACAATACATGTTGCTAGTTGAAGTTCTGATTTTGCGCTTAATCATACTTACACCATGATTCCAACCGAGTTCACGATACACAGCTTGCCATGGAGATTTTTGTTGGATTAGTTGTCGTGTTGTGTCTCCATTCTGGGATATATGGCGACAAGAACGGTAAGTTTGTCCAGAGACCTAACCAACGACGTGTTACAGGTCACGCCATATTTATGTCCATTCTTAATATATGTTTTCATACCTTTTCATATCTTTTCATTGGTTAACAATTGATTTGAAAGTCATTGCCTGGCTCTAACAGAATTTCAGCAAACGACGAGACATAATATCAAACTTTGCTTCCTGTTGTTCTGTTGAGGAGTACCGGGTATTTTTGATAGTTAGTTTGGTTGTATAGGTTAAACGTCGTATCAACCGCTATGTTAATTTAAGGACGTGTGTTTTTGATAGATGTGCTCCGATGTCTTGCTCCATTTTGCATTAGAGTCTATCATCATTCCTATATCATATTTCAAAATTTCAAACTTATATTAAGAAAGGCTAGCGGTGATACCAGTTTATGACTGTTACCAATTTGTGATCATAATTTGTCAAAAACATTTTCTTGGGAGGAAAATGTGACAAAAGTTGAGTTCCTGGTAGAAAATATCGTTGTTGAGTTCGGCGGCAAGGTTTTCCTGCAAATTGTTGGCATTGCTATAATAGGACCAACTTGTGTCCCTGTTTTCATACGATTTTAAGAGCTTATCAGAACTGATAACGAAAGCCTTGCTTATTCCTCCACTTTTAGTGAAGATATATCGACGTTTTCTTGTCATTAAATATCAAGATCAATAAATCTTACCATAGATCTTTACAAGAAGTGACGGATCGTTGATGAGCGAGATCGATGATGGGCGAGATCGATGATGGCGAGATCAATGATGGCGAGATCGATGATGGCGAGATCGATGATGGCGAGACCGATGATCGGCGAGATCGAGGATGGGCGAGATCGATGATGGCGAGATCGATGATGGGCGATATCGATGATGGGCGAGTTTTATGTTTACCATCATGATATCATTGGGAAATATTCTATTTCTACGGGTGTTATGAAGATAGATAATTTTGATTTTAATCGTTAAGCAGTGTGCTTTGTGGTCTCGTTCTCACTATCCTAGCTCCTAACGTTGAGAACGTGAAATATCTTTGATTTGACATAGATTTGGATTACATGTGTCGTCATTGGAACAGAAAATATTGTCCTAGCCGACGCACCTGGTCTTATTTTCCGCTTACTTTTTAATGGTATTTATGTAAATATTTTCATATTTTTTCTATTAATTTATTTGGAGTTCGTTTTACTGCTTTATTAATAAAATCAGTATCTTTACACAATTTATAGTGTGCGATTCTTTACACTAGCCACACAGCAAGCCATACTCATTATACAAAAAGCAAATGACAACCAGTAATACCAGTGTGATTCACAAAACGACATAAAGAACAAACATGTATACACTACATGTCACTACACACTGACCTAAAATACATGTAGTCATTGTGCAATATCCAATAGTGATTCTATGACTATCGCAGGAGGGGGGCAAAAACCGCCTTGCCCTTGCATACATCAAGTAAGTAAACAAAATCCAATCATGATAAATGACTCTCCGAAGATTAAATATGAGTATATTTAAATATCCCCAATGCTTGGTGGAGATGAGGGGATGGAGGCGGGATAAAAAATGATCGAAACTTCTTACCTTTGGCCTCTGACAAAATTTGTTCAAGTGACGCTATCGCCTGTCACGTGACATGTGTTCTTGCCTGTAAAGCAGTAAACCGGTCACGGTATGTTTTA